>NW_027618642.1:0-5000 GCF_964187855.1 Myxine glutinosa
CCAAAGACGTGCGCATACACATTTGCCGTTCAATCGGCGAACCGCAGGGCAATCTTCAGACGCCGCTTTATTGCACAGCCGTCCCTGGCAAACCACCGGAGGATAAGCCCACCCGACACGACAAAAACCTATTCCGCTGAAGGCAGCACGTGGGACGAAATGGCGGACGGCTCTCCCTCGAGCCGTGGTCTTGAGGCGAAGATTCTCTGGAATCTCACACCTGTACGTGTACCTGGCTTCGCAGGCTTCCACGACTCCAGCGATAAACAACGATCGCATGAGATTCCTTTCCAGGCCTCAAAGTTCCTTCTCCATGGACGCTCGACCACGCTGGGTGCGGAGCTGTTAAAAAACGCCCCGTTTCACCTCTGCCTCACGCGCTCTTCTTCTTCGCTCTGCCTCTTCCGGTGCCCGATCCGATTTCCGGCATCATTTTTGTCATGAGCGCTTTTAAACCTTTTAACCACAATAACCCTTACTGAGAACCAACAATAATAATAATACCAACAATAATTAGGGCCGAATCGGTACATCATCTATATATATAAAGTAGAGTGGCCTCTGTGTCTGTATCCTGATGTATCTATGATCTCTAAGATCTCGAGAACCCGTGGACGGATTTGCGAGCGGAAAGTACTGTTCGACTCGGGATGGTCCCCAGGAATGTCACGGAGACATAAACATTTAAAAAATTTCGGTTTTAAAATTAGCGTATTATTAGCACTAGCAGAAGAGAGAGGGATTCGAAGGGAGGGAGCGCAGCGCTTCTAGCGCTTCTGACTACAGCACACCTTAAAATTAAAAAAACTTCGGGTTTTAAAATTAGTGTGTTACGCGTAATTAGCGCTGGCAGAAGAGGGAGGGAATCTAAGGGAGGGAGCGCAGTGCTCCCTCAGCGCTTCTGTTAGCGTAATTAGCGTATTTCGGAACGTTAATTTTTCAACTTCATTATTCGGAATCAGTACGTCCCAGAGAACCTTCGTAACGTTAATTTTCAACTTCATCGATTGACATGGGACCAACGGCATGTGACAAAGAGTGAAACATACAGGCTACATTTATTTGACGACAATGAGTTCCGACTTCGACCTCGGTGGGATGACAGGCTGAGTCAACCCCCCTGGTGTGAAGGGGGAGGAGGAGGGGAGGGGGAAGAGAAGGGGAGGGGAACGAGGGGAAGGGGATGGGAGGGGGGAGGGGGAGGGGGAAGGGGGAGGGGGAGGGGGGAGGGGGAAGGGGGAGGGGGAGGGGGAAGGGGGAGGGGAGGGGGGGAGGGGAAAGGGGGGGGGAGGGGGGAGGGGAGGGGCCCTTCTTCCCCTGGGCACCCCCGCACCCTCTCTTCCCTCCCCCCCCTTCCCCTCCCCCCCCTCCCCCCCTTCCCCCCTCCCCCCCATTCCCCTCCCCTCCTCTTCCCCCTCCCCCTCCTCCTCCCCCGCTTCCCCTCCCCCCTCCCCCCCCGTTCCCCTCCCCTCCTCTTCCCCCTCCCCTCCTCCTCCCACTCCCGTGCAAAGCCGGGTACCTCTGCTAGCATCTATCTATAATATAAAGTAGAGTTGGCCTCTGTGTCTGTATCCTGATGTATCTATGATCTCTAAGATCTCGAGAACCCGTGGACGGATTTGCGAGCGGAAAGTACTGTTCGACTCGGGATGGTCCCAGGAATGTCACGGAGACATAAACATTTAAAAAAATTCGGGTTTTAAAATTAGCGTATTATTAGCACTAGCAGAAGAGAGAGGGATTCGAAGGGAGGGAGCGCAGCGCTTCTAGCGCTTCTGACTACAGCACACCTTAAAATTAAAAAAACTTCGGGTTTTAAAATTAGTGTGTTACGCGTAATTAGCGCTAGCAGAAGAGGGAGGGAATCTAAGGGAGGGAGCGCAGTGCTCCCTCCAGCGCTTCTGTTAGCGTAATTAGCGTATTTCGGAACGTTAATTTTTCAACTTCATTATTCGGAATCAGTACGTCCCAGAGAACCTTCGTAACGTTAATTTTTCAACTTCATCCGATTGACATGGGACCAACGGCATTGTGACAAAGAGTGAAACATACAGGCTACATTTATTTGACGACAATGAGGTCCGACTTCCGACCTCGGTGGGATGACAGGCTGAGTCAACCCCCCTGGTGTGAAGGGGGAGGAGGAGGGGAGGGGGAAGAGAAGGGGAGGGGAACGAGGGGGAAGGGGATGGGAGGGGGGAGGGGGAGGGGGAAGGGGGAGGGGGGAGGGGGAAGGGGGAGGGGAAAGGGGGGGAGGGGGGAGGGGAGGGGCCCTTCTTCCCCTGGGCACCCCCCGCACCCTTCCCTCCCCCCTTCCCCTCCCCCCCCCTCCCCCCCCTTCCCCCCTCCCCCCCATTCCCCTCCCCTCCTCTTCCCCCTCCCCTCCTCCTCCCCCGGCTTCCCCCTCCCCCCTCTCCCCCCTGTTCCCCTCCCCTCCTCTTCCCCCTCCCCTCCTCCTCCCACTCCCGTGCAAAGCGGGTACCTCTGCTAGCATCTATATATATAAAGTAGAGTTGGCCTCTGTGTCTGTATCCTGATCTATCTACGATCTCTAAGATCTCGAGAACCCCGTGGACGGATTTGCGAGCGGAAAGTACTGTTCGACTCGGGATGGTCCCAGGAATGTCACGGAGACATAAACATTTAAAAAATTTCGGGTTTTAAAATTAGCGTATTATTAGCACTAGCAGAAGAGAGAGGGATTCGAAGGGAGGGAGCGCAGCGCTTCTAGCGCTTCTGACTACAGCACACCTTAAAATTAAAAAAACTTCGGGTTTTAAAATTAGTGTGTTACGCGTAATTAGCGCTAGCAGAAGAGGGAGGGAATCTAAGGGAGGGAGCGCAGTGCTCCCTCCAGCGCTTCTGTTAGCGTAATTAGCGTATTTCGGAACGTTAATTTTTCAACTTCATTATTCGGAATCAGTACGTCCCAGAGAACCTTCGTAACGTTACTTTTTCAACTTCATCCGATTGACATGGGACCAACGGCATGTGACAAAGAGTGAACATACAGGCTACATTTATTTGACGACAATGAGTTCCGACTTCCGACCTCGGTGGATGACAGGCTGAGTCAACCCCCCTGGTGTGAAGGGGGAGGAGGAGGGGAGGGGGAAGAGAAGGGGAGGGGAACGAGGGGAGAAGGGGATGGGAGGGGGGGGAGGGGGAGGGGGAAGGGGGAGGGGGAGGGGGGAAGGGGGAGGGGAGGGGGGGGAGGGGAAAAGGGGGGGAGGGGGAGGGGGAGGGGCCCTTCTTCCCCTGGGCATCCCCGCACCCTTCCCTCCCCCCTTCCCCTCCCCCCCTCCCCCCCTTCCCCTCCCCCCCCATTCCCCTCCTCCCCTCCTCCTCCCCCGCTTCCCCCTCCCCCCTCCCCCCCGTTCCCCTCCCCTCCTCTTCCCCCTCCCCTCCTCCTCCCACTCCCGTGCAAAGCCGGGTACCTCTGCTAGTATAAATATATAGTTATGTCATTTTTGGCCCTATCTCTCAATGGTGAAGAATCACTTTAAAATAATTATTGCATCCAGATCTGGATCTTCACTAAAATTTCATCAATTCTTCCTTGTCACACACCCAACCTGTCCACTAAGTTTCATCTCAGTCGGTCTTTAACTTTTTTGAGATAACCTGCTCACAGACAGATAAACAGACAAACAGGGGCGAAAACAATACCTCCTTCCACCTCTGGTGGTGGAGGTGTTAATCTTATTTTGTTTGCAGTATTTTTCTCAATAGTTCCAATAATAATTAATCGTGATCATCGTAGTATATTGGTTATAGCTACTCACTGATTTCCATTGATGCAATGATGAGACATTGCACACTATAACCATGCAGGTTTTTGCTTCAAAAGCAAGGCAAGCCAGCAATGTCGAGTGTTTATATTATCGTATATATTGCTGAGATGCTTTTATTGTTGTCTGGATTGAACCCTTGGAATCTACAACTGATGAATATGATGGGGCAGAATGAGTCAATTCAGCAGTGACACGTTATGACCCCTTCGCATTTACTTCGTGAGATACGAACTTCAGTTGATAATTTGCTGGAGACTAGCACTGTTGTTCCACATTGACCCTCTTTGTCTCCACTTCCACCCAAAGACAAAAAAACGTTCCTCTGGATTTGTCACACCAGAGAAGTGAAACGCTCTTCCCAGTGCCTGGACAGCTTGTCTGCTTCAATCCTTCAGCCTTTAATCAGTGCCAGCATACCGCTTCTCCGTGAGTACTTGTTTGGCCTTTTGTTCTGGTTTATTTGTTTTGAGAGAGACCTGTGGCAGTGGTGAAGGTTACTCTCTAAACAAATGGATGAAGGGAAGCATTTTGGCAACAGTTTATGTTTATGGTGTGTACTGCTTCAGTGTTTCACTTTTAGCTGGGATTGTAATATAGGACACTAATTGTCCTCTGACCTTGTCCACACACATTTCCTCACATACTATACCCCCTAAATCTGTAAAAATGTGTAATTTTATTTTTTTGTTGGTGTTGAAGTACTTAAGGAAGAGTGACAAGACAAAATAGGGTGTGTTTCTTGCTTTTGAGGGTGAAATTAGAGTTAATTAGAATTCTTTGTATTCGTCCTTCCAATCTTCATTTATATGATTTAACATTTCCCTTAAACTATTTTCTTTTATTAAAGCCTGGCATTGGCTTAACAGATAAGGTGGCTGGTTTGATATCTCGGTCCTGAGTTCAAGCCCCTGTCATGCCATTTAATTAACACCAGATGAGTTGACTCAACCTGTCATCCTTCCGTGGTCAACAAAATGAATACCAGCTTACTGTGAAGAATGAGCCATTCGAGTATCCTGTGTCAGAGTGGCGACCCGTCCAAGATTGTGCCCAATTGCCAAGGAAACTGCTTCGGCAGCACTTTGCATCTGAAGATGCAAACAGGAGTGGTCAATTCCTTTTATTAGTCCACTACATGTTTCATCAGAGTGGACTAATGTTTTGCTCTCCATCCGTCTGTCTGTACCACCTCTGCTTTTCCAGACT
>NW_027618642.1:10000-65989 GCF_964187855.1 Myxine glutinosa
CCAATCGGCTCATCTGATCATGTGCTTGTTAAAGTGGACATCTCTCTGACCATTCTCAGGGAGCCTCCTCAGCTGCGACGAGTCTGGCATTTCACTCAGGCCAACTGGCACGGCCTTCAAGCAGCCATCAATCATCTGGACTGGTCTCCCATCTCTACCGCCTCTGACATCAACTCATCCTGGGAATTCTTCCAAAGTAAATTGCTCTCTCTCATGCATAGATTTTCCCATCTCATCTTCAGTTGTCATACCCTACCTCCCGTCCATGGTACACGGCATCTTGTGGTGAGGCTGTTGCCCAGAAACAACTTGCCTTCGTCTCCTGGAGAGCAAATCCAATGGAAGGAAAGCTCATTTCCTTTCACAAAGCCCGAAACAAGTGTGTGTCCACCCTCAGGAGAGCCATGAAACAATATCTCTCCGTTCTCAAGACCGAACTCTCGTATCTGTCTCCCCTCTTCCAAATCCTGGTGGCATCTGGTCAAATCTGTTTCTGGTGTTTGTTCCCCCTCCATCCCCTCCCTCACCTCAAACGGCTACACGGCTGACTCCGCACGTGAAAAAGCTGAATGCCTCAACTCTGTGTTTGCCTCTAAATCTTGTGTCCCAAACCCATCCCTCTCTGTACCCACCGTACCCAGTCGTAGCCAGCTGCTCCTGGACTCTGTGTCCTTTCCTCCTGACAAGGTGGAAAAGTTTCTGTCAACCCTCGACTCTGATTCTGCAACTGGACCTGACGGCATCAGCCCACGGGTCCTAAAATCCTGTTCTTCCGCTCTTTCACTCCCTCGCTCTGTTCTCTTCACCCTCTCTTTTGCTCAAGGTCATCTGCCATCTGCTTGGAAATCAGCCAACATCACCGCTTTGCACAAAACAGGTGCAAAAACAGATCCCAGCAACTACAGACCAATCAGCCTTCTCCCAATTTATCAGCAAAGTCATGGAATCCATCATTGCTTCGGATATGAAATCTTTCCTCTTCTCCAATGGCTTGATCTCTGATCATCAATTTGGTTTCAGACCTGGTCACTCTACTCTGGACATGCTGCTTCTGCTTTCTCAACAATGGATGGAGGTCCTCAATGCCAAACAGGAAATTAGAGCTGTCTCCCTTGACATAGCACGTGCCTTGGATACAGTCTGACACCCCGCTCTGCTCACCAAATCCTCCTCCTTTGGTATCCATGGAAATCTCCACGCATGGCTGGCGGACATCCTCTATAGTCGTAGTCAATGTGTGGCCCTGAATGGGTTTCTCTCATCTCCTCTTCCTGTTCAGGCTGGAGTTCCCCAAGGCAGTGTTCTGGGCCCTGTGCTTTTTCTGGTCTTCATCAATGATCTCTCTGACTCTCTTGAAAATCCTCTCTATCTCTTTGCTGATGACTCTACTCTCTGTCGCTCCATTCCTCATCCCTCAGATCGGCAGTCTGCAGCCTCCTCACTCTCTGCAGACCTGGACAAAATCACAGACTGGGCAAACAAGTGGAACATGTCTTTCAATCCTGACAAATCTCACACTCTTACGATGTCTCTCCGAAAAGACCGACTGGACAACCCTCCCATCCACTTTCTGAATAATCCTCTCCAAGAAGTTCTGTCACTCAAGCTTTTGGGTCTCACTATCTGCCATGATCTTTCCTGGGAAAACCACATTTCAAATCTGGTCTCCAAAGCCAGTCGCCGACTGGGCATCCTCCGTCGTGCGAAGTCCTTCCTTGGCACACCTGAGCTCCTCACCACATACAAGGCTTTCATCCGCAGCTCAATGGAACACTGCTCTCCCCTCTGGGCTGGTGCTCCGGCCTCACACCTAGCTCGTCTTCACGCTGTTGAAACCAAAGCATTCAGAATCATTGGAATCTCCCGCGATGAAGCTAACTCCAAGGGCCTTTCACTCACTCACCGCAGGCAGGTTGGTGGTCTTTCCGTCTTCTACAGACTCCTCTCTGGCCTTGCCCCCCCAGCTCTCTCTGAGCTCTGTCCCCCAAATGTTCCTACAGGTCGCACAAGATCTGCCTGCAACCCTCTTATGGTTAAACTGCCGAAATCTCGGCTCTCTGCTCACCTTCACTCCTTCATTCCTCTTTTCTCCCGCCTCTGGAACAAACTCCCTCACCCTCTTCAATCCCACTCCACCCTCCAGGTCTTCAAAACAGCTGTTCACCACCATCTCTTATCTTCCCCCATCCAAAACCTTGATCTTTTCTACCCCCGCTAATTTCATCCCAAATCCACTTTTTTGAAATACCAACCTCTGTCCTGGAAGTCTTTGGTGTCCTTGTGTTTTATACTTCTCCCACCCCCCCCCCCCCCCTTCCCACGCCTCCTCCCCCCAAGCCCTCTCCCTCCCACATATCTCCCTGCTCTCAAATGTTATGTTTGTGTGCTTCCCTTTCTCTCCCCATCTTGTCCGCCCGCTCCCTCTTTTCAATATTTTGTTTGTCTGGTTGATTTGTTTGTGAAATAAATGTTAGCTCTTTCATGAGCCTCGATTCAGTATACAAAAAATACACACACACACACACACACACACACAAACACACAAACACACACACACACACACACACACACACACACACACTCTTCCTTCACTTACAGTTGTAACCTTCACTTACAGGCAATTGACTTATTTTCCAACTTCCAACTGCCCGGATCATGAGCTGGGCACCGTTTTTCATCGAGGTTTCAATATTTCAGCCAGGAACCTCTCCAAACAGTGGATCTACAACCCGGGCCACATGTTGTATTACACATATGTATTATTATATTATTATTATATATATTGTTATGGAACCGGAGTACGGCACTCCCCTTAGGGGGGAGGGGGGGCGGGTTAATCCCCCCTTCTATTGTCACGGGCCGTCTCCGCTCCTGACGCTACACAGCTACCTTCGGAAAGGCAGGTGCGCAGCCCCGTTCGTACCGCGGATAGATGTTCATTGCCGAGCGGTTTTAGCAACCGCGGCACGAACTGTTAACAAGGACTAGACCCGATTCTTGAACGTTGGCCAAATCGTGCCACAGGTGTCCAATGGGGAAATCACTAAAACGACCGAATGTGAAGAAGAAGCAGAACAGAAGTAGGAAATACAAACATAATTTATTACTACTATTTACAATTCAAAAGAAACCAAGGAAGAAGGAAGAATAAGAAAATAATTACAGAAAGAGGGACGGACCAGAAGGACACAGTGCAACGCTAGCTTACCTATGCCAGTCTTACTTACAAACCCAGGACAGAACAAACAAAGACAGACTCACACGAATGGGGAATTCTCAGGCAGGAATGGCGGGAAGGATGCGAAGGTGGGCCCACAGGGCACAGCAAACGGGTCCGCTCCGGGCGGGAAGCGAAGAGCCGGCAGTTCCTTGTATTCGGCTTTACACCGCACACCGGCAGGGTCACTCGCTGCCCCGTCAGGGCTTCACACGGCTGGTTGAAACGGGGCTGGTTGAAGCGGCTCTCTGCAGAAATCTCACTTGTGCAGAACTCAGCTGGGTCACGCATCTGCTGCGAAAAGGCTTGCGCGGGCGCTTATATAACGCGCTTCAAGATCAATGCGCGCCATGCCCGTGATGGTATCTCATCAGCCCTGGTTGGCTGGTGGGGGCTCGCTGGCTCCACCTTTGATGACGAGGTGGTGCCACGCCCATGATCCGACGGCTCCTCCTCCTTCTTCTCCAGCTTAACCATGTGCGTAATGGAGGTTTTGCGGTGATTTGAGCGAGCCCCAGCCAAAGGGCAGCGAACGCTGCCGGCAATTGCGTTTTGGTGGCAATTGAAAGGGGATTCTACCTTATTCCATTTGGTGCAATGCAGTGTCAACTAGTGGGAACAGAGCCTTAAACTAATACACATAATAAGGAGATAACTACTGAACAGGGAGATCTATGATTTGCTACGTGATTCTATATGGCCTAACTAAGGGACGACCTTTGACCTTTACACATAACACGGAGGGTGATATTTATACAAGCTTCATTACACTTACAACGATAAAAAAAAAACACAACACCATTCTCAAATCCACAACACTGCACCCTCCTCCTCTTAGGCACGTCCCGGGCCTATTAAACTTTTACTTTTAGTTTAGTGTGGCACGTAGGTGTAGTTCCCTCTACATTTAACCTGACCCTGAGTGTGATAGTTTTAAAACACAAATAAGTAGGTCCCGCTGCTGCATTGCACCCTGCCTAACAGACTTACGCCCACAGCTAACCGAATTGCGGAATTGTCTTCAAACTACAACATGAACGATGTGGGAGCATTATTTACAGTTGACGCTACTTGTCTTTACAAAACGAAACCCCAGGACCTGTGATTGTTCTTTGGGGGGGGGGGGGGGGTGGGGGGGGGAGGCAGCCTGCCCTGCATCGACGCACCAACAGCAACAAAAACGCACCAAAACACCATAAAGCACCACACAGCACCATTCAGTGCACAGTCACCACAGTTCATAATTTAAAAAACCCAACAAACCCTGCCGGTGGTCTTGCTCTTCGGCTCCCTCTGCTGGCTAATGCTCTTCCAGATGTTGTCAACTTGTTCTTCTTACTGGCGACCTATTTGGACATAATAAAAAGGCACACAATGCGTCCATTTTTTATTTATTTATGGCCCACAGGGCCGACTCTGAGTGGTTCACCTGTGTGGCATAGGTGCCATGCTAACAAGGTCCGCCAGCAAGATCTCGGGCCATCATGGCCGGTTCCAGCAGAGGGGCCATGCCCCAACCCGTGGGGTTCCATGAGTGGTGCTCAGCCACAGACATGTGGTCCATAAGTGGTGCATCGATGCAGGCAGCTGTGGTTGCGAGAGTTCGGGCACACAATGGCGGACTCCCGCACGCTCCCCTCGGTGCCCAGAGAGCACAGTCCTCGGGTGGGAGATAGGGGGGGGGGGGTAGAAGACAGGTGAGTGAGGGGTAAGGTCACAAGGGTACACATCAAACAAGGCAATGCAAGACGAGGTGCGTACGGAGAGCGAAGTGAGAAAGCTCGTCCCGACCGTACGTCCCCCCCCCCCCCCCCTGTTACCTACTCTACCCTTGCCCTTACCCCATATGTACAAAAATCTACACATTTACAAATTCGTCCCTACTGTCTCGTCTTCCCCATATTTCCCCTATACCAAATTCGTCACCACAATCCCTATTTCTAACCAAATTTGCCATAATTCCAATTCGTCATCAATCCTCATAAGGAGGGAGAGATGGAACAACAAGCACAATGTCACACCCACGTCATGATGCGTCTCACAATCCAAACATTTGCACAGAAAAATAACAAAACATGGCATGGCGTGGAGTTACGTCATCGCCTCAGGTGAGTGGATGTAGATGGTGCGAGGGGATTCTTAATCCTAACTATCCTCTAAATGACTTTAATACACTTTACACTACCCGGGGTCTTTCCCTGCCAAACCATTGGCAATCTTACTCTCTATGCGGTTTTAAGAACCAAATTCCCATTGACCAAACTGTGGTGCTTCATCAATTTGGGGTCTCACTCCCCCGATTTCAACTCCCTGTGCCCTTGCACAATTTCAGGACTGGTCGTGTGGCTCTCCCAGCAGGTCTACCCACCTGCACAACTCCACCACTGTAGTTGCCTCCGAGCTTACCTGCTCCTCACCCTACCTATCTAATTGGGGAAGGCCCTCTGGCGCTCTCCCCATTCGGTGCCCTCTCTGGCACTGGGCTACCCGGGTCCGTCCTCCGGATCCTCGGGCCCCATCCACAACTCTAACGGCTCCCAGAGCCCACCTGCGGCCTCACCTGGCCGACATCCTAACAGTGGCGGGGTGCCCATTCAACTACACACACTAACAGGCCACACGCCCAGCCATTTCCACGACACTAATGCACCCATCCAAACACCATTCTTCCACCACGCACCACAGATGCCAATATCCAACCACAATTTACCTGTACCCTCTACCTAACGCTTAAACTACCCTCCCCGGGTATTCCTGATGGGGTCCATCCTCCTTTCCCCCATCCACACCTACGCACCATCCACTACACTCCACAGTTTCCCCCATACTCACTCCACGACCATCCATTCCATACTCCATATATTCCATACTCCATGTATTCCACACAACCATTCTCCATTCACCTGTTCACTTGCACACCTGTGCAATCACTCCTGGTGCTTTCTGCACCCTCCTTCCTCCCTGGACCATTTGGTCAACACAACACACAATCACCACTACTCAGCCATACACTGCTCCATACACCTGTTCGATCCTCAAACACTCGGCATCATCTGCTCTAACTACTCCCCTCTGAAACTCGCGCTTCCCAGTCGCCCCTTACATTATTGCGCTCCCTCATCATTATAATCCAACTACCCTCATCTATGTCCCCACTACCTGTCCACTGGTGCTACTTAACCATACCGTTACCTCTGGTCATTTCTAGGTCCCTATACATTATCCAAACCCTCCCGGGCTAGTTTTCACTGCCAAACCCCATAAACCTAGAGCTCCTTTGCTCCCGTTGTGAGAGATGGCAGAGTTGCCATCCCACCACAACGGTACCTCTCACTACCACCCCCCCCCCCCCCCAGTCCTCTGATGCTACGAGCCCCCGTCGCAAAAGGTACTGGGTCCTGCCTCGGCATCTAGAGCCGAGGCGATCCACGAGGGCGCCTGCTCGCCGGCATAAGGTCTTATCCGGTCGGCATGGACGATCCGAGGGAGGGCCCGTGGCCACATTTTGATCTTAACGACCACGTCACAGACGTGTGACAGGACGACTCCCGGGCCTTGCCAGGGGGAGGTGAGTTTTGGGCACCTGCCCTTCCGCCTCCGGGGATTAAAGAACCAAATCTTCATCCCCGGAGCGTACTGACTACCCTGGCTCCGGTCGTCGTACCTGCGCTTCATCTTGGCCCCCACCAGATGGAGCTGGCGGCGGGCGAAGGCATGGAGCGGGTCCATGCCTTCCTCCAGGTGACGTGCGTAACCCTCCCTCGGCGGTGTATCCGTGGTGTCTGGCACGGGACCGCATAGCAAGTCGGCGGGAGCCCGTAACTCCTGCCCATACATAAGCAACGCTGGACTGCATGCGGTGGCTCCGTGCTGGCTGGTTCGGTAGGCCATTAACAAGTACGGGAGATGTTCGTCCCAGTCATCCTGACGGGTGGTGGTGAACAGTGCCAGTTGTTGGATCAATGTTCGATTGAATCTTTCCACCATCCCGTCAGATTGTGGCCGCAAGGGCGTGGTCCTGTTTTTCCGAATTGACATGAGTCTGCACACATCTTTTAATAAAATTGGCTTTCAATATTTCGACCCTGATCGGTGTGCAGCTCCTGTGGAATCCCGTGCCGACATACAAATCCTTCCACGAAGGCCTGCGCCACCACCCCGGCTTCTTGTTTGGGGAGGGCATAGGCCTCCGGCCACTTGGTGAAATAGTCCATTACAACGAGGATGTACTTATTACCTTGGCGGGTGCGGGGCAGCGGTCCTAGAATATCCATAGCCACCCGCTCAAGGGGGGCCCCCACCTGGTGTAATTGAAGGGGGGCCCTCATCCTCCGTGCTGTTCCCTTTTTGGCAGAACAGGCGTCGCATCTCCGACACCAGTCCTGTATGTCGCGCCCCATATTAACCCAATAGAACCTCCGGCGGACCCGAGATGTTGTCTTTGTCCTGCCCAAATGGCCGCCGGAGCGGGTACCATGCACCTGTTGTAATATGATGTTCTTAAATTTGTCAGGGACTATCACCAGCCAGGAAGTTCTATCAGAGGGAACCTCCACCCACTTGCGATACAAGATGTTGCCTTTCAATTCCAGGGTCTGCCACTGAGCCCAATATGCCTTTATTTGCGCCCCGAGGGGGGTGACCTCTTCCCCACTTTGGTCTTTGCCCCAATTTGACCCATTTGAACACCGGCCCCAGAACGGGATCCTCCTGCTGGGCCGTGCTCCATGCCAAATTTCCAAATTCCTCGTCCGCGGTTAGTGGCAAAATTGGCCCTCTCACCCGGGTTGCCCGGACGACGAGAATCGGGGCAGAATCGCCCAATTGCTCCCTCTCCTCGTCTCGCACAAAATTTGCAGTTTTCCTCCAGACAAGGACGCCGAGAGAGTGCGTCTGCATTACCATGGGCCTTCCCGGCCCTATGGGTCACATCAAAATCGTACTGCTGCAACTTTTCCAACCACCTTGCAATTTGGCCCTCCGGTTCCTTGAACCGAAGGAGCCATTGCAAGGAGGAATGGTCAGTTCGAACCGAAAATTTCCGCCCGTACAGGTACGGGTGGAAATGGTTCATGGCAGCCAGCATTGCCAATAACCCTTTGCGAGTGACACAATAATTTCGTTCGGGCCTACTTAAGGCCCGACTATAATAACCAATCACTCTCTCCACACCCTCCTGTGTCTGAGACAAAACTGCGCCCAATCCTTCCTGGCTCGCATCCGTGTCCAGGGTAAATGTCCCGTCGCTAGTGGGGTAAGCTAGAAGGGGTGCGGATGTCAAACACCCCTTCAATTTTAGGAAGGCCTCTTGGCACTCCCTTGTCCAATTAAATCGCGTCCCCTTCTCCGTAAGCCGGTGGAGGGGACGGGCCAACTCCGCAAATTTCGCCACAAAGCGCCGGTAGTCGGAGCAGAGTCCCAAAAATCCCCGCACCTCCTTGATGGTACTTGGTGCGGGCCACTCCTCTACCGCTGTAATTTTGCCTGGGTCTGTTTTTACCCCCTCGCGACCGATAACGTGACCTAGATAGGCCACCTCTCTTGCAAACAAAGTGCACTTACTCGGGTTCAGCTTCAACCCTGCCTGTCTGAGGCACCCGAACACCTGGTCCAAATTAGCTAAAGCCTGGGGGAAGGTCTTGGCATGTACTAGGACGTCATCCAGGTATACCAGGCATGATTGCCATGGCATGCCGCCTAGTACATGTTCCATTAATCGCTCAAAGGTGGCGGGTGCGTTACACAAACCAAACGGCATCACAGTGAACTGATACAGAACCTTACTTGTGGAAAATGCCGTTTTCTCCTTCCCTGCCCGATCCATCTCCACCTGCCAATACACACTCTTGAGGTCCAAAGTTGAGAACCAATTTGAGCCCGCAACGGCATCGAGGGTGTCATCAATTCTTGGCAGGGGATATGAGTCCTTGAGTGTCACGTTGTTTAGCTGGCGATAGTCCACGCAGAAACGCGTGGTCCCATCTTTCTTTTTAACCATCACAACAGGTGACATCCAGGGACTTCCCGAGGGCTCGATCACGCCTGCGTCGAGCATTTTTTCAACATGCTCGTCAGCTTCCGCCCTCTTGCTCCAAGGGAGCCGTCGGGCGGCCTGACGAATAGGCCGGGCCTCACCGATGTGGATCTGATGTTTCACCAGGCCCGTACGTCCAATATCCTCGGACAAGGAGAAGAGATCCAAATGGGATCCAACCAGTTTATGTAAGGCCTCGCTCTGGGTACCTCCCAACTCTACACTACTACGATTTACCATCTCGCAAATGGGATCGGGCCAATTCCTACTACTTATTGAAGGCTCCCCCTGGGGCCGGCTCGGCTGGACGTTCTCGCCCCTCACTGACGCGACTTCTCTAACTGGGGTGCAGCCAGCTACCTTCGTGCCCCTCACTATAGTGCGAGGTTCTGTACTAATATTAATTACTCGGACGGCCACCACCGGCCCGTCCGTTTTTACAAGGGTGCGGCCCACGATTAAACCAGGTATGGATAGCGCTGCCACCGGTTCGACCAGACCTCAGGACTCCTGCCATGTCGGGCGAGCTGACCATCGGGCCGGCACTATTGCCTCGGCCCCCGGAGGGATGGTCACGGCCTCAGGAGCCTCCAGCTCCACCCTCTCGGCCGTGCTCACCCCCTCCAATGGTAGCTCTTCCACTCCCACTTGCAGGATCCCCCGGCTCAAGTCGATTTTACAACCGTTGGCAGTCAACAAATCCAACCCTATTAAGCATGGGTCGCATACCTCCGCCACCCAAACCTCTATCTCCTTCTTTACCGATCCCAACTTGAGGGTCACAAAACCACGCCCTATGATCGGGGCCGTTACCCCGGTAGCCAGCTGCAAACTATGATTTTCCAGACGCTGGATTTTACCCCAGCCGTCTGCACTCGAATTAAGGATCACGGGGCTGATGATCGTGGCGCTGGCTCCCGTGTCCACCACGGCGTCTACCCCCACGCCGGCAATTTTGCACCGAATTGTTAAGCTACCTGTTCCAATTTGGCCACAATGAATGACCTGTCGCGTCAACGAGGGCTCCTCTCCATCCCCTACTGCCGAACACCGCCCTGCATGCCCGGCACGTTCTAGTTTCCCGGGCCCTGGCGGGGGGGTGTCTGAGGTCGGCTAGGCCGATCTATACTGGGCGAAGTTGAGGGCATCGGCTGGCGGGGAACGTCCCGGCGCGGAGCTCAGCACTCCCACGCACGGTGACCCAGCCGAGCACAATTATAACACCTCACCTGGTAAGGTGCTTGCCTCCGATATTCCAAATTTCCCTCCCTGTATGTCCGAATTGGGGTACTTTGTCATGGACTACCGGGTGCCACCGCTGGAGCCGCCTGCCATGGTCCAGGTCCCGCTAGGCGCCGATCCACCAGCCTCCGAACCATGCTCTCCAGGTCGGGGGGCCACCCCCCATCACGGGCCCTACCTGACGCACCGCCACTGCGTGGCGCTCGCCTCCCCGGGCCAGGAGCTGCTTCCCAATGGGCTGCAGCGTCGGCCGCCTGACTCATGGTCTGCGGGCGCCACATGGCGAGCTGTTGTCGGAGCTCCAGATCCGGAAGGGCCTGGATAAAGTGATCCAGCGCCAGGCTTTCCTGTGAACTCGCTGCCATGTCTGCGTGTGCAATCCCTACTGTGCGGCGAATGTCGTGGGCAAGCTCCCCGATGGTCTCCTGGGGTTGCGTTTTCGCTGAGCAAGCTGCGCTTTAACAAGCTCACTTTGCTGTTCAATGCCAAATCTGTAAATTAAGGCCGCGCGGAGAGCTGAGAGGGTGAGAGCACACGGTGGTAAAGCTGTCAGCACCTCCGCCGCCGCTCCGCGCAGTGCCCCCACAAGGTGTACTCCACCTTCGTCCGGATTCCAACCATTGCCTCTGCACACGTACTCAAACTGCGCCAGGTACGCCCTCAAATCACTCTTGCCGTCGTACGGCGCGAGTGGGACCTTGTGGGCGCCCGAAGGCCGAACCCCGCGCATCACTCCTTGCGGGATCAACGTGGGACCAAACCGTTCAGGCTCCCACAGTACGCTATTCCCGGGGGGCTCCCGCGCATCCCCCGTCCCTCCAAACACTACCCCTCTTGGTGTCGATGCCTGGGTCGCCCTTCCGCAACCCGCTACCCACTCCATACCCGCACACCCTTGCTCACCAACACCCCCCTCACTCCCCATAGCCAGACCTCCTTGCACACCTCCTTTATCCATACCCTCCGGACCAGTCATACACCTCACGATTGGTCCCTCACGAACACCCGGGTCTACACCACCCCCCAAGCTGACTGAATCTCCCCTCACACCATATACATTTCCGAGTATAACGCCACTTACCTCGGCACCTCTTTGTCGCTCCTCCTCCGCCACCTGCACACTATTTATTTGGTTAGCAAGCACATCATCATGATTTGAGCACAGACCTTGCACATATTCCATCACTTCCTCCTTTATCTCCTTCTTAGTTTCCCTCCGTCTCTTCTTGATTTCACTCACCCCCTCTTCCACTTCCTCTAATTTCTCCTTTACCTCCCTCATTTCCCGGTGCGCCCCCTCAATTTCTTCCTCTAAGGCCACCTTGACAGCTTATATGTGCGTCCTCACCTCCCGTTCTTTCGTCTCCATTGCCTCTGTCACCTCGTCCAATCTTGCTGTCAGTCCCTCATGTACCGTCCGACATTCCCTCTTTGTCGCTATGAGTTCGTTCTTTATTTCCTTCTGGGTCACCTTCAACCCCTCGATCACAGCCGTATTCTTTTTTACCTGTTCCTTCAACTCCCTTTGTCCCACTGTCAGCTGCCCCACCCCCTGCGTCAACTCCTCTATGCCACCTTGTAACTTTGCCGTCCCATTTCTCACCTCTTTCTCTATACGCTCCTCACCTCGCTTTACCTCCTCGCGTACCCCCGAGACCTCCTCGATCACACCCCGTCTGATCTCCTCCCCCATCTCTCCCATCTCTTTGGTAGATGCTGCCCTCATCTGTTCCAACTCATGCCTCTGGGCTTCCAATTTGGTTTCTAACCCGATTTTCACCTCCTCTATCTGATTCCCCATCTGTTTAATTTCTCGGGAAGATTGCTCCCCTATTTCCCACAATTTGCCTTCCATTGGGTTTTCTAACCCCCCTAACCCATTTTTCACCCCCTCCATCTGGTTCTCCTGGGCAGCCATTCTATTTTCCAACCCCGTTAACCCCTCCTTCATTTCCCCGATTTGGTTACCCCCGTCATTCAGTTGGCCCCCCAATTTACCTGCTAGCCCTTCCAACCTGGAAGCCCTCCGGCATCCCCTCGGCGAAGAAACAACTCGGCGTTGTCTATCCCCTCGAATTTATTGTCTAAACCCTCAAATTTGGCTTCTAGCCCCCCAATTTTGCCGTCGAGCCCCCCGATTCGATTTCCCATCTTCCTTAACCCGTCTCTCAATTGCTCACTGGTACCCCTCGCTTCGTCCCTCATTGCCCCCATACTGTTTTCCAAACCTCCAATTTGGTTTCCCATTTTCTCCCCCATTCTGTTTTCCAATCCTATATTCCCCATTAGTATGGCTGCATTAATCTGCGCCATGAGGTCCCGCACATCAATTCCCCCTATTTGCGCAGCGGGCGCGGCTACCGCGCGCTCGTGCGAGGCGCCATTTTGTGCGTCTGAAACCTCGTGCGCAAGGGCGCCATCTTGTGCGCCTGATACCCCCTCAACCACATCCTCATTTCTTTCCTCCTCCATTTCCTCCCTCTGGTCCTGGGTTACCCGTAACCCCTCTAACTCTCCCACCAGCACCCGATCACCTTGACCATCCATGGCACGATTTTAAATTTAGGATTTTATGAAATAGAATTTTGGGCCACTCGTAATTTGAGCGCGCTAAGCGCTTCAGGTCCGAATCCGACACTCCTGACACCAATTGTTACGGAACCGGAGTACGGCACTCCCCTTAGGGGGGGGGGGGGGTTAATCCCCCCTTCTATTTTCACTGGCCGTCTCCGCTCCTGACGCTGCACAGCTACCTCCAGAAAGGCAGGTGCGCAGCCCCGTTCGTACCGCGGACAGATGTTCATTGCCGAGCGGTTTTAGCAACCGCGGCACGAACTGTTAACAAGGACTAGACCCGATTCTTGAACGTTGGCCAAATCGTGCCACAGGTGTCCAATGGGGAAATCACTAATAGTCTAGTAGGAAGACTAGGTCCCCCTGCACCCCCCGGAGATATACTTCTAATCAGTGTTTCTAGATTGGAAAAAATGTGTAGAAAATGACTAGCTATGGCCCCAAGCTGAAAAAATGTCCCACATACCATTTTTATGCAAATTACTGCTGCAAATTTTATGCAAAATTATGCAAATTTTATGCAAATTTTTGATGAGGAGTAGAGTTGAGGGGTCTTTGAGGGCTTCATCGAGGTGCTCTCGGTTGCAAGACTGGGTCATTCTGAGAAGCACAGCAGGGTCAGAGATCATGATGTTCTCCTCCTCAGTGAATCTCTCCATCAACAGCCTCTCCATTGCCTCACACACTGTTTTGAGGCAAAAGAGGGACTTTGCGTAGGCCTTTCCACTGAGAACACCTTTGAGAGATCCACTTGTTACTAGTTGTGCCTCAAAGAGAATCTCTGCATATCCAGAACCACGCATCTTGTGTCCAGTGAGCATCCCGATGTAGTTCATGGATGTGTGGAAGGGTCCAATCGTTACTACATGACTAGCAAATTCATTTGGCCAGCGCCAGATGATGGGAAGGGCTTTCATGCAGACACCCAGATCAAATGTATTCAGGACCCATCTCTGACCCACCTCAGCAGTTGCTGCCTCGGAACGCTTCAGTAGCTCACGAACAACTGCGTTGTCTGTGATCGGTTGGTGGATAGGCGTGCAGTAGTCGACTGTTGATTTGCTGGGTGGGGGAGAACCAGTTGCAGAGGTGAAACCCCCTAGCCCAGGCACAGGCTGCAGGCCATTGCCATGCCATGCAGGCACCAGGCACAGACCGATCACAGACAACGCAGTTGTTCGTGAGCTACTGAAGCGTTCCGAGGCAGCAACTGCTGAGGTGGGTCAGAGATGGGTCCTGAATACATTTGATCTGGGTGTCTGCATGAAAGCCCTTCCCATCATCTGGCGCTGGCCAAATGAATTTGCTAGTCATGTAGTAACGATTGGACCCTTCCACACATCCATGAACTACATCGGGATGCTCACTGGACACAAGATGCGTGGTTCTGGATATGCAGAGATTCTCTTTGAGGCACAACTAGTAACAAGTGGATCTCTCAAAGGTGTTCTCAGTGGAAAGGCCTACGCAAAGTCCCTCTTTTGCCTCAAAACAGTGTGTGAGGCAATGGAGAGGCTGTTGATGGAGAGATTCACTGAGGAGGAGAACATCATGATCTCTGACCCTGCTGTGCTTCTCAGAATGACCCAGTCTTGCAACCGAGAGCACCTCGATGAAGCCCTCAAAGACCCCTCAACTCTACTCCTCATCAAAAATTTGCATAAAATTTGCATAATTTTGCATAAAATTTGCAGCAGTAATTTGCATAAAAATGGTATGTGGGACATTTTTTCAGCTTGGGGCCATAGCTAGTCATTTTCTACACATTTTTTCCAATCTAGAAACACTGATTAGAAGTATATCTCCGGGGGGTGCAGGGGGACCTAGTCTTCCTACTAGACTATAAAACGACCGAATGTGAAGAAGAAGCAGAACAGAAGTAGGAAATACAAATATAATTTATTACTACTATTTACAATTCAAAAGAAACCAAGGAAGAATAAGAAAATAATTACAGAAAGAGGGACGGACCAGAAGGACACAGTGCAACGCTAGCTTACCTATGGCAGTCTTACTTACAAACCCAGGACAGAACAAACAAAGACAGACTCACACGAATGGGGAATTCTCAGGCAGGAATGGCGGGAAGGATGCGAAGGTGGGACCACAGGGCACATCAAGCGGGTCCGCTCCGGGCGGGAAGCGAAGAGCCGGCAGTTCCTTGTATTCGGCTTTACACCGCACACCGGCAGGGTCGCTCGCTGCCCCGTCAGGGCTTCACGCGGCTGGTTGAAACGGGGCTGGTTGAAGCGGCTCTCTGCAGAAATCTCGCTTGTGCAGAACTCAGCTGGGTCACGCATCTGCTGCGAAAAGGCTTGCGCGGGCGCTTATATAACGCGCTTCAAGATCAATGCGTGCCATGCCCGTGATGGTATCTCTTCAGCCCTGGTTGGCTGGTGGGGGCTCGCTGGCTCCACCTTTGATGACGAGGTGGTGCCACGCCCATGATCCGACGGCTCCTCCTCCTTCTTCTCCAGCTTAAACATTGCGTAATGGAGGTTTTAGGGCGATTTGAGCGAGCCCCAGCCAAAGGGCAGCGAACGCTGCCGGCAATTGCGTTTTGGTGGCAATTGAAAGGGGATTCTACCTTATTCCATTTGGTGCAATGCAGTGTCAACTAGTGGGAACAGAGCCTTAAACTAATACACATAATAAGGAGATAACTACTAAACAGGGAGATCTATGATTTGCTACGTGATTGTATATGGCCCAACTAAGGGACGACCTTTGACCTTTACACATAACACGGAGGGTGATATTTATACAAGCTTCATTACACTTACAACGATAATAAAAAAAAACACAACACCATTCTCAAATCCACAACAATATTATTATTATATTATTATTCACATGATACATGGGTCAGTTTTCCAGACTTTTTTTTCTCATTATCACTTAACATATTGAACTGAAAATTAGTACATAGCTTTATTATGATAAGTTAACTTATTCTGTAGATTTGCATACCTAAAACAATTTGTCCAACTTTATATGGTTCATGATTGTTGAGTGCTATGAACAAAAACATTCATTGGGACCAGTCGGGGACATGTATTGCAAAGCGTTTTTGATTTGAAGCATTTCCCAAATGTAAAAAACAAAACAACAACAACAAAAAAACAATAACAACACAAAGCCACCTTATCTTGCTTTGATGCGTTCTGGCATGGCATGCCGAATATCAGTGTCGCATTTCCTTTAGGTTTGCAGGCCATTGTTAAGTAGTCTTCCCCAGGCCAGTTTTGAGAACTCATGACAGGCTCTTGATGGTGGGGAGAGTGGTTTTGTGCTCTAATTATCCAGAATGTATAACATGGGGTGGTTGGCATATGTTAAGTTGTTCATTTTAACTGTCCCTATTTTTTTTTTCCTTTCATGTGTTCGCTTCTTTTTCAATGTGGGGATTTTTTTTTTTTTTTTTTAATTTTAATGCAAATTGTGTTTTGTCAATGGAGACGTATCATTTCCTCGCATATTCGGTTTCTAGAGAAGATTGAATATGCAATGGTTTTAATAATGGCTAAGGTCTCTTTGTTTAACCAAAGCTTAGAGGTGGGGTCACCAAGTTAAACTGTACTTAACCCGTTTTTGTGGCCTTCCAACACAGGGTCTATTTAGCTCTCTATTTTGTGGCCTTCCCCATTCCAAACTGAGGCGGGTTGTTTGAGAAGGAGTTGTTCCATTTTAACCTTTCAGATATGGAAAGAGCAGGCACACGTGTTGATGAAGTCATGCACCATCAAATCTTCGCTTCTGCAAATTAGAACAACATTTTGTTTGAAAAAAAATATCCTGAAGCAATAACGAAATGCAGACCTGCACTCTTTTACTTGAAAATATCACATCAGGCACTCAACACAAATTTGGGGCCTTTTGTGTCATACCGTGCAATTCTCACCGTTATCATCGCATTGCATTGCATTGGTGAGGTTCAGCATTGCTAAATGCGTTGTCTGGTTCATAATGCGGCTTTCCTGATTACCAAGAAACATAAGGGATTTTTTTGAACAAGTTTGAAATCGATTTTTATTCTGTTTTCCCCATTGGTCCTTCTGTGTGCTATGTATGCAAAATAGTGGAATAACTTAAACCCATCCAGTTTGCCTCTTTCCATTTGCACCCACATTCCCTTTCCTTTTCTCCTGGTTTTTCCCATACCCTTCCTTCATTGTCTCATCAAACCCCATATCCTCCTCCTTTCAACCAACACACCTGGCTCTCATCTCATTTGGAGATACTTTTTTCTGTTTTCTTTTAGGACTGCTACCAACGGGAGAAAAACAATTGGACGAGAAGGGGTCTCCCTCTTGGATCCCACGGTCTCTGCAAACTGCTTACCTGCACAGCAGTTCTACCCTGGTACAAACCATTGCACCATCTCTATGCACTTTTACTTCAGCATCCATTCCGTGCAGCCCATGTGCCCATTCAATGCAGACACGTTCAATTAATTTCTGATTTGGTATGGAGCTTAGATTCGAGAGAACAGGTTGCTTTAGATGCCGATGCTGCCCATATTTGCCGCTGGCCTTGGAAGCCAAAAGCCTTCATCTCTTTCCATTTATAGTATTAGGGCGATGTGGCACAAGTTTGTGGTTTCCTTGTTCTTAAGGTGCACAGCATTTGAATCACAAAGAAACACACATGTTGTACATATTAAGCAAAAACAAATATGCCAATGCATTTACTTACTTTGCCAAGTGAAAGTTTGGGATTGTATTTATATGCCACTCTGCAAGCAATGATTGGGATTATGATAATTTGCCTTAATCAGCCAAGCATGTCTATTTTGCTGGTGATGATAATGAGGAAAAATGCACTTTCCTTTGCCATTGTGGAATGAAGCACATTTTCAGAAAGGCCTTTTATGTGCATTTGATCCAAAAGCACGCTGCTGTCCATTTCCTACTGGGAATACAAACGGTGCACTTTTCCTCTTTCAGCTCGAGTCATTGCTCCCAGTTGGAATGTTTAGTTTTAAGATTTAACCTTACTGTTGTGTTCTGTTTTTGTCATGATTGGTGGGGGGAGGGTGCTGCTGTTTTCTGTCACTGTTGCCTGCCCATCATGCACAGAATACTCAATATCATGGACAAGGTGTCCACACTGATGACTTAAATACTGTGATTGTGCGTTTCTCCTTCGGACTTTGGTAATTTGTAAAGAGATCTTTCTTCTTTCCTGACCTGTTGTTGCAGCTGCGGTAGGCAGAATTCGGGATGGAGTAGCTGGTCCCTGTTCCACCACTCGGCATCATAATGATGTGCCGACATTCTGCCATGAGCTCCAGCCTCAGTCAGTGTTGCTGCAACCTTCTTATACACATGCAGCACGGACTCGGTCCTGCTTTCAGAGAGCTCCACTTCCCCGGCCTAGTCGCTCTTCCCCAGTTATTCCACAGCACATGACACGGTTACCGGCCCGGCACCTACTGTACCGCGGAGCCGCAGGGTGGCAGACGATGGTGCGACCAAACGGCGCTGTTCAGCATCATCCCAGTCGCCAGCCGTATGATGGGCAAGTCCCTTTCCATACTTCCCCTTCACTTACCAAGGATTGTCATGACCTGCTGGTGTCTGGTGTACTCTGCTCAGGGATGCCCCCCTATGCATACACAGGTATTACAATGCATCCACCAGGCCTTACTTTGCATGCACATTTGAGTCGGACATGATGGCGTGCAAGACGAGAAAGTTTGGATTGTATTTGTATGTCTCTCTACAAGCAAGGCCAGTGTTTTTATACAGAAGCCGTTTACTAAAGTTTTCTTTTTTTTTGGAATCGGCAAGTAGCAATAAAATGAAAAAAATGGATTAAAATTCTAGCCAGTTTACAAGTTGTTGAATCCTTGATTCAAGGTCATCCTTGTTCAATCATGAAAATTACTGGTGCATGATGCAATGTCGACTGTTTTTCTGGCCAGCTCACAAAATTTTATGAAGATTCTGTGTGGCCATTTTTCCGTCGCGCTCGGCAGCGATATATTAGTGCAAACTGGCTTGCATGTGTGGGCTTGACCATCGAGAACAAAACGACGCGTCCATTAGATCGCAATGCTGTAAAAAATGTCGCATTTGAAATCCTCGTGCAGCTTTCCCCATTCAAAATCGACCCGTAATATCTGATTTCCCACGGTCTTTGCCATCGAGCAAGTTATTCTGTTTGAAGAAGTTGTTTTGTTAAATTTTTATTCCACTGAGAATATCCCGTTGAGAATTTTACACGAGTCTAGATTTTGTAGACGAAAATGATCGATTGGAAAAATGATCGAAAATGACAGTGTTTCATGTGAGGATCTTTCCCAAGTTAATCTTAAATGTCCAAACGGAAAAGGAATTGATGCTTTCATTGTCCAATTTGCCTAAGTAAATAATGTAGTAAAATTGGCATCAAGGCCTATGATATTGCTTACTGGATAAATAATTATATGAAGACTGTGGACAAATCCATCATGCATAAAAATAGGTTGGAGCTGTGAAAATTATAAGGACAATGTTGAGTTCAGATTTTGAGCAATTGGGTCTTGCATCGCACCCAATTAGTGCGGACATCAATTTATGTACAATATCTGCTAATCTTTCCTTGCCACTATATAAAGCTTTTTCCTTGCACAGCTGTCATACACAAAAGCAGAATGATTCAACAATAGTAATGACAAAGCTTGTGATACGAGATGTTGTGAATATGCGAAGGAAAGGTTCCATTTTGAAGTACGAGCCATTCCGGGGGCAGGAAAATTCATGAGCAAAAATAAGTAAATGAAAGCAGATGATTTTGACACATGTAATTGTTGTTCCTTTTTCTGTTTGTATGTACGTGTGTATGATTTGCAGTGGGCCTCATTTCTATCTTTGTTTCATTCCAGTATGTGATAAATGGTTTTCTTTCTCATTGCTCCGCCAGTTGTAAATTTATAATGGTTTCCATATGCTGTATTGCTTGGCGTTGCTCTTTTCTTGTTGAAATCCAATTCCAGCATTCCTTAAAAAGTCGTAAATCTGTTTTCGGTCAATTAAAGTTTGAAGGAATGTGCATGCTGTTATTAAAGTGTGCATATTGTGAAAGGTGTATTAAGAGATTTTGTTCTCCCCAATAGTGGGCAACGACACAACCACATTGAGATGCTGCGATTATCAGAAAATATGAGTGTACGTCTGTTATAGGTGTGGTGACCACTCTCTCTCTCCCAAAGGACCATCTGGCAAACCCCTCCTATCTACCTATCGATCCTCTTAAGGAAGTTCAGTCACTGAAACTTCTGGGTCTCACTATCAGCCATGATCTTTCCTGGGCAAACCACATTTCAAACTTGGCCTCCAAAGACTGCATTACGATTAAGAAACCATTCACAAATTTTTAATCTTCTTTCTGGGTCGTCTTTCTGAATAGAGCCTGTGATTGATGCTGTGAAGAGAAACAGGTTGAGATGGTTTGGTCATGTGTTGAGGAAGGATAAAAGTGACTGGTTGAGAAGAGTGATGGAAATGCATGTAGAAGGAAGTAGAGGACGGGGAAGACCGAGAAAGTCTTTGCTAAATATGGTGGAAGAAGAAATGCGGGCAAGGGGGTTAACAAGGGGAGATGCAGAAAATAGGGTAAAATGGAGAAGATTGTCATGGGGACCACAAGGCTAACCCCCGCTCTAGCAGGGAAAATGGCCTTAAAATGCATGTTGTTGTGTTGTTTGTTTCTGGGTCGTCTTTATTTAAAGCTTGTAATAAGAGTGGTTTGTGAGGTTTCAATTTTAGATGCCTTGATTTGCCTAGACCGTGGGATTTTGTGATTTCAGATTCAAGTGAGACCCTTCTTATTGACTTTTAAGGACTTTCTTTTCAAATGAATCTGCTACAATGTGCCGTATTTCACTTGATAAGGCTCTCTTCAACCGTCCACTTATTGGGGCCTCTGCAACAAACTTCTTAGCTATCTTTTGTATTGTTGTGTATCCGTCCGTTAACTGTTTGCTATTTTTGCTACTCCTCCCTCATCACCCGGCTGATTGTTCTGAAACTTGACATATGAATACAGGACAGCAGCCCACACAATTGCTCGGGCTTCGATTTTTCGATTACGGATCATGTGGGCTCACAGGGGTTACCCCCTGAAACTTTGGATCCCTACTTGTCCCTTATTTACCAACCGATTGCTCTGAAACCAATACAGCCCTTCCACTCCATGTGCTACACAACCGTTCTGGCTTCGATATTTCAATTTCGGATCATGGAGGGGCTCTCCTCAAACTTCGGATCCCTTTTCGTTCCTTAATTACCAAACAAATGCTCTGAAACCCGATAGAGATCTTCTTGTCGATGGTCCGCAGCATCGCTTGGTCTTACATTTTCTGATTTCACATTTTTCGAATTTGAATAATTGGGCTCCCAGGTGTTACCCCCTGAAACTTTGGATCACTACTCATCCCTTTTTTTACCAATTGATTGCTCTGAAACCCAAAACTGCCCTTCTACTCGATGATCCACTGGATCGCTCGGTCTTAGATTTTTAGATTTTGGATCATGTGTGGTTTCTCCCTGAAACTTCGGATTCATACTCATGCCGTATTTACCAAGCAATTTCT
Source organism: Myxine glutinosa (assembly GCF_964187855.1). NCBI lineage: Eukaryota > Metazoa > Chordata > Myxini > Myxiniformes > Myxinidae > Myxine > Myxine glutinosa. The sequence goes on from NW_027618642.1 coordinate 31,646, forward strand.
CTGAAACCCGATACAGTGTGTGTGTGTGTGTGTGTGTGTGTGTGTGTGTGTGTGTGTGTGTGTGTGTGTGTGTGTGTGTGTGTGTGTGTGTGTGTGTGTGTGTGTGTGTGTGTGTGTGTGTGTGTGTGTGTGTGTGTGTGTGTGTGTATGTGTGCACCAAATGAAATTGTTTGTCATTGCATGATGTCACTTTGGGCATATAAAAGTGTTTAAATCCTAATTATTATGATTAATATTTCATATGCAGCCTTCATGTGTACACCTTCTCCCGGTGTGTACCCCGGTTTAGAATAGCTACACCGTTTCCCTGCGCATCGTAAGAGGCGACTAAGGGTTGGCGCCAGGAAGGGCATCCGGCCATAAAAACATTGCCTCAAAAAGGGAACCATGATTCTCATGGGGCCCGCAAGGCTAACCCCCACTCTAGTGGGGAAAATGGCCTTAAAACGATCATTCATTCATTCATTCATGCAGCCTGTGACTGCTGGTTGCATAATTGCTGGGAGTGCGGTTGTGCTGCTGATGCAGTGCCCCCTGTCTCCAGTAAGCTGATGCTCATTTTGCTGACCTCCGAAGGATGACCGACTGAGTCAACCCAACTGGTGTTATTTAACGGCACGACAGAGGCTCAAACTCAAGATCCTAAGATCTTAAGCCAGCAACCTTAACCGTTAAGCCAACACCAGGCGTAAACCAGAATTTGGATTCCAGCTTAATTTGGTTTTGAAACACAGACATAATGAAAATAACATCTTTAGGAAGTGCATCATTTTAACATCGTGATTTATGCATTTGCTTTTCTTTGACAATCGTCTGTAGCCATGGTATCAGCATAAAGGTATTCTTGGTGATTGATTTACCTGGATGTGTCATGCAGTTGCTTGAGATTTGCAATACATATGTGGAATTTGTTATTCCTGCAGGATGATGCACCTTTTAAATTGGATGAGCGGCTTGGGCAGTAGCCTTATGGGAAGTAAAATGGTGTGAGCGAAAGAAGCTTAAATTGACCAATAACAGTTGTTGTAAAGTATATTTTGGAGTGGGGAAATGGAGGACATTGGCTTTTTTTTGTTCTTTACAAGATTGAGGCTCATGGAAGAGAGAGATGAACTGATAGTGGCATGGGGCAGTGGGGCAGTAGTTGACCATAATAAGCAAGTGAATGAATGAATGAAGAGAGATTTATAGCTTCAGTACATGGATAAACCCACACACACACAAATACACACACACCGAGAGAACATAGCAACTTACAATTAAGAGGTTTGGGCTGGGTGGGGTCTATGGGAGTAAAAAATAAAAACAAGATCTTGGTTAAGGATATGGGCTGACGTGGGATGGCAGTGTGCTGACTGCTTGAAGCCCTCGTGGGAAAAGTGGGATTGAACAATTGTGAGAAAGACATTGTTTATTTTTACAACTGTAATGCAAAGCTGCCTATGGCTTACTTATGACTTACCATTGCTGTAATATATATCATTTTCATGAACATCCAGCATCATGTTTGAATATACTTCCCAGCAGATGTAACTGACATTTGCCGATGCTAGTTTCCATATCCACTGAAGTTGTTTGGAGTTATTCATTGATGTTACGAATTGTCATGGAGATTTGAGGTCGTAAATTGCCTGCACTGTCACAAGACACGGATTGCAATGATGGAATGACGGTAGTAATATTCATTTGTGCGAAAGGATGCACACCAGCTCTACGTTTTATCGTGTGCCAGTGTTAGTTCCTTTGGCGCATAGCATTTTGTTGCAGGAACAATTGAGGAAACAACCAATATTGTGACACTTTCCAAATTCAAGATACTCAAGTGTGTCATGTGCTGCTCAAATAGTCAGAATCATACTACCATGCAGTTGGTTTGAGTAATAGCTTTCTTTAGAATTTTTCTGTGAGAGCCTTGACATTTATTGTGTGTGTGTGTGTGTGTGTGTGTGTGTGTGTGTGTGTGTGTGTGTGTGTGTGTGTGTGTGTGTGTGTGTGTGTATGTGTATGTATGTATTTGAAACAGGCCAAGTCTCATGAAAACAGGATGGACTAGAGGTACGCACACTCCGCTCTAAACTGTCTGGCCTGGGTTTAAATCCCGACCCAGCTAGACACTGCCACGCTGGTGTTTCGCAGGCTGTGATTCATCAACGTGTGTGCCATCTTTCAGATGGACATTAAACGGGCATCCCATCTTCCAGCATTCGTTGGTGGATGTTAAAGATCCCACTGTGTCCTTCGCAAAGAGTGAGTGAGTTATCGCCGGCACCCTGAACAAATTACAAATTCCTGCCCTAACCAGCAGAGGGCATTGCATCAGCGGCACAGCCTCGTCCTCAGCCAATGATGCTACCCCGCAGCCTTGTACTGCATATGAATGAAGAAGTCTCATGGAAAAGAAGGATATTCTGAAGGACAACGTAGTATTCAGAAAATTTTCTTTCTCTCACCGTGGTTTTGTTGCTTTTGTGAGAGCGTCGTCACAGCAGCTGGTATTCCACCTGACCTTCCTATTGCCCGAGTTTTATTTATTTATTTTCACTTTTTCTGCAGTTGTTCCTTTTTAACTTCTTGTGGAATTTGTACTTTTTCCCTTAATCATGGAACACTTGTGTTGTGGAGGAGGTTGACAGCTCTGAATGCCTTTTTTTTTCTTTTCTTTTTACCTCCTGTGGCAACTTTTCTGGAGTTTGATGAGCCTTTTAAGAATACTGTCCTTAAAACACCGATACAAACCAAAAGTTTTTGTACCAGATATACAAACACAAGATGAAAGTTTTATTTCTTCCTGATTGCTTTGCATAAATTTATTGGTACCCAAGGGATCCTCCCTCTCTCCCTCTCCCCCGCCCCCCCCCCCCCCCTTTCCAGAGATGTATTGCCAACCCAATAACTTGATGATCAACTGACATTGCACTCAATAATTGCACTCAATGTGTATTGCATTTGGAGAGTACTTAAATGATACGAGTAAATAACTTTATCTTGGAGCTTGAATTGACCCCGTGGGATCGCTGCAATCACAGTTCCAATATTTAGAGTAAAATGTTTCCAGGGCAACGAGAGAGAAAGCGAGATATAGATTGACACAGCCATGAGGTCATAATGGCATCGTTGCTAATTTTTTTGTTGCACAGTAATGCTCAGTACAAGAACAGCACAAATTGCCAGTGATGCGTGATCACTGGAATTGTGCTGGAACAAGAAGAGGGGATTGAGTGTGGGAGACCGGGGTGTTCTTGTTTTATTACATTTTGCTTGGAGCAGATGCTAAAAATAGGACGTGGAAAGGACATTGTTTCTGAGCCTCGGGATGTGGGTGTGGGTGCCATAGGACTGTCTTCCATGGATTAGGAGGTCGGTGCATAATTTTGTATCCATGGCCATTGATGTTGGATATTGGGTAGGAACCATTCGAAATCATTGTTCATTATCGGTTTAGATTTCTTTGTATTGGTAATCGAATGGGCGTGCTAACCCATGCAGTGGAGTGTGGCAGATGACATCATGGCATTGTTGAGCAAATTAAATGCTGTCTGATAATTTGCATATTTTTTCCAATTGTTCGCATTCCGTAGTGACCACATCACTCATTCAAAGCCAATGACATTGTGGCCTTGGTCACAATGACACGGAATTGTGGCTCTCTTATAATGGGCTTTCCTTTTCTCCAGAGGAATTTGGCATTCTCATTTCTCCAGATACCCGTGTAAATGCCAACTGCTTTATTGATCTCACGACAACAGATTTGACAGCGGTAGGGAAGCATTGAAACTTGAATAATTGGATTCAATTCAACACGGTCGATATCACTCAGTGACAGTATTTTTATCTTCTTCTTCTTCTTTTCAATGATATGTGACTGGTATATAATTGGAATGCAATTGGTGCAATAAGCAGAAGGTTTGTAAGCTTGATAAAAATGAGTGTGTGTGTGTGTGTGTGTGTGTGTGTGTGTGTGTGTGTGTGTGCGTGTGCGCACACGCGCTTGTGTTTGAGATCGTCAAAAGTGTGACGACCATAGATGGAGCTCCTTTCTTTAAAATTCTGGAAAGGTTATTGCCAAAATTATACTGAATCGGAAGCCTTATAGGCCATCTCAATGAGGATCTGCTGCCAGAGAGTCACTGTGGCTTCAGGAAAGGCCATGGAGCCACTGATTATGGTGGTTGCAGCTCCTCAGATGGAGGAGAAATGTCAATAACAAGATGTCGCTCTTCATGTTACATCTGTTAACCTGCCCAAGGCCTTTGGCACTGTCAACCATGAGGGCCTCTCAAAGATATTGAAGAAATTTACTTTGAAGCAATTGCAAGTGGTGTCAAACAAGGTTGCGTGCTTGCACAAACTCTCTTCAATATAATGCTTTCAGCAATGCTTACCAGTTGATGATGTTCGAAATGAAAACCCTGGGATCACAATTATGTATTGTGCCACTGATCGCTTTGGCAAGCTGTTCAATCCCAAACAACTACAGGCCAAAACCAAGGTACAAACCGACACATTACACGACTTCTTGTTTGCTGATGATTGTTTTTTGAATGCTGGATCATTGTCAGACACACAGAAATATAGTGCGGATCTGTTGTCCTCTGCATGTGACAATTTTGGTCTCACAATCAGCAAAAAGAAGTCATGTGTCATCCTGCTCCAGTCAAACCCCACGTGGTGCCTGAGGTACAGATCAAGGATCAAAACTTGACAGCAGTGGAAAAGCTGAGATATATTGGCAACATGCTTTCTCGAGATGTTCATTCTGACATTGAGATAAATACAAGGATAGCCAACGCAAATGCAGCATTCGGCAGACTTTGCAAACCACCCTTGGATTGCAGAGGAATAAGACTGCACACAATACTGAAGGTCTGTAAAGCAGTTGTTCGTTCAACACTACTCTATACCAGTGAGAAATTGTCTCACGGAAGCTCGGTCCCAACCCTCCATGGCAGGAGGGAGTCGCCAAAAGAGAGTCATCCTCGATGGGAGGGATAAAGAGCACCAAACTGAGGGAGTCGACAAAGCGTGCGGAGCTGCATGACCAAGCCGCATCTCAAACGCCTCGGCCTCACCGAAGCTGTTATATTCAGCGCAGTCCTCGACCCCACCGAAACTCGGTTTCATCCTCAACTGGATGGAGTCAATAATGCCCTCCAAGCTGCACGGCCAGACTGTGTCCCAAACTCATGCTGATCAGTGCAACACCAGGCGCCATGTGTGCGGCCATCGGCTTCATCAAAGCCGCTTCAGCTGTTGGCCGAGGCTGCAACGCAAACGCATGTCGATCAAACGCATGCCACGTGCGTGGCTATCTTTCCCACCAAAGCTGCTGCCATCGTCACGGTTTTTGCTTCCATGGAAGATGTTATTCGGCGTAATCTTCGATCCCACCAGTCCATGATGAGAGGGAGATAGCAAAGCTCACTGCCTCCGCCTTGCCAACATATTGTCGTGTGTGTGAAATATATATTGTTACGTTTGTCGGGGGGTAGGCAGTGATTACTTTAGACCAGGTAGATTTGTATAGATTAGTGTGCTCCGAATGTCGTGTCGAAACCTTGATGTAATAAGTACTTGTTTCGACCGTGTGTTGCATCAAAAAACTTAGAACGGTCAATATTCATGAACAGAATCTTGTTTCTCACAGTCTGAGAGTCCTTTAGGTGCTTTTTTGCAAACTCCAAGCGGGCTTTCATGTGTCTTTCACTGAGGAGAGGCTTCTGTCTTGCCACTCTTCCATAAAGCCCAGATCGGTGGAGTGTTGCAGTGATGGTTGTCCTTCTGGAAGTTTCTCCCATCTCCACACAAGATCTCTGGAGCTCAGCCAGAGTGACCATCGGGTTCTTGGTCACCTCAATTACCAAGGCCCTTCTCCCCCGATTGCTCAGTTTGGTCAGGCGGCCACCTCCAGGAAGAGTCCTGGTTGTTCCAAACTTCTTCCATTTAAGAATTATGGAGGCCACTGTGCTCTTGGGAACCTTCAATGCAGCAGAATTTTTTTTGTAGGCTTCCCCAAATCTGTGCCTCAACACAATCCTGTCTCTGAGCTCTGCAGGCAGTTCCTGCGACCTCATGGCTTGGTTTTTGCTCTGATATGCATTGTCAGCTGTGAGACCTTTTATAGACAGGTGTGTGCCTTTCCAAATCATGTCCAATCAATTGAATTCCAACACAGGTGGACTCCAATCAAGGTGTTGAAACATCTCAAAGATGATCAAGAGAAATGGGAGGCACCTGACCTAATTTCAAGTGTCACACCAAAGGGTCTGAATACTTAGGTAAATGTGATATTTCAGTTCTTTCTTTTTAATACACTTGCAAAACTTTCTAAAATCCTGTTTTCTCTTTGTCATTATGGGGTATTGAGTGCAGATTGATGAGGGAAAAAATGAATTTAAACGATTTCAGCATAAGGCTGCAACATAACAAAATGTGAAAAAAGTGTAGGGGTCTGAATACTTTCTGAATGCACTGTGTGTGTGTGTGTGTGTGTGTGTGTGTGTGTGTGTGTGTGTGTGTGTGTGTGTGTGTGTGTGTGTGTGTGTGTGTGTGTGTGTGTGTGTGTGTGTGTGTGTGTGTGTATGTATGTATGTATATATATATATATATATATATATATATATATGCCGCATCAACTTACGCCAGGGGATATATATATATATATATATATATATATATATATACATACAGTCATGTGAAAAAGTAAGTACACCCCATGTAAAGTTTTGATTTTTTCAACATATTTCAACATACAGCTATTTGATCTTCATTTCAACAATATTGACAGATAAAGGTGATATAACATAACAAATATCATGAAACATTTACATTTTGTAATCCATTGTATAATTTAAATAAACATAAATGCAAATTTCACGTGTGGAAAATGTAAGTACACCCTTGGCTCCAATAGGTGGTATTGCCCCCTTTGGCAGAAACAACCTCAAGTAGGCGTTTCTTATAACTGTCTACCAGTCTCTGACATCGACCGGGAGAAATTTTTGCCCACTCCTCCATGCAGAATTCTTTCAGCTGTGCGATGTTTGATGGGTTTCTTGCATGCACAGCTCGTTTCAAATCCCCCCACAACATCTCGATGGGATTTAGATCCGGGCTTTGACTTGGCCATTCCAGAACCCTCCATTTCTTTCTTTTCAGCCATTCCTTGGTGGATTTACTGGTATGTTTAGGGTCATTGTCATGTTGCAAGGTCCACCTTCGGTTGAGCTTCAACTTTCTGACAGATGGCCTCACATTATCCTCAAGCACCCTCTGGTACAATGAAGAATTCATAGTGGATTCTATGATGGTGAGCTGCCCAGGCCCTGATGCAGCAAAGCTGCCCCAAACCATAATATTTCCACCACCGTGCTTTGCTGTTGGTATCAGGTTCTTGTGGTCAAATGCTGTCTTTGGTTTTTGCCAAACATGTCTTCTGGTACTGTGGCCAAATAGCTCTACCTTTGACTCATCTGTCTAGAGCACATTGTTCCAGAAGTGCTGGTCTTTGCCTAGGTGTTCATTGGCAAACTTTAGTCTTGCCCTGATGTTCTTTCTGGACAGCAAACGTTTCCTGCTGGCACACCTCCCATGTAGATCACATTTGTGCAGCCTCTTTCTAATGGTAGACTAGTGCACGTTGACATCAACCGTGGCAAGAGATACCTGTAGGTCCCGTGATGACATTCTGGGGTTCTTAGAGACTTCTTTCAGCATCTTGCGGTCTGCTCTCGGGCTGAAATGCTGGGGCGGCCTGGCCTGAACAAGTTGGCAGTTGTTTGGAATCTTCTCCACTTGTGGATGATCTTCCAGACAGTCGAATGATTGATTTCAAATTGTTTAGAGATCTTTTTGAATCCCTTCCCAGACTCCTAGGCATCTATAATCTTCTTTCTGAAGACCTCAGAGAGCTCTTTTGATCTAGGTATGGTGACGCCGCGCACTTCAACAACAAAGAGCAAACCAAACTAAATGTCTGAGGTTTAAATAAGACAGGTTCCTCCAAGATCCTCTCCAACAATACAACAACAACAACATGCATTTTAAGGCCATTTTCCCTGCTAGAGCGGGGGTTAGCCTTGCGGTCCCCATGACAATCTTCTCCATTTTGCCCTATTTTCTGCATCTCTCCTTGTTAACCCCCTTGCCCGCATTTCTTCTTCCACCATCTTTAGCCAAGTCTTTCTCGGTCTTCCCCGTCCTCTACTTCCTTCTACATTAACTTCCATCACTCTTCTCAACCAGTCACTTTCATCCTTCCTCAATACATGACCAAACCATCTCAACCTGGTCCTCTTCACAGCATCAATCACAGGCAATATTCCCATCATCTTTCGCAATTCATCATTTGTCTTCCTCTCTCTCAACGATACTCCGCACATCCATCGAACCATTCGCATTTCCACCCTTTCCAGCCTTCGTTGCTGCTCTACGTTCATTACCCATTTCTCGCTCCCATAAATCATAACACTTCTCACACATGCAGCATACACCTTTCCCTTCAGCTTCAGTGACACTCTCCTCCTCATCAGCACGCCACTCAGTTCCCGAAACTTCTTCCATGCACATCTCACTCGAGCAACCGTTGCCGAGTCTGATCCACCTTCTCCATTCAGCATGTCTCCGAGGTAGCAAAATGTTTTCACACCTTCCAGCTTCACGCCGTCTCCAAGATCCAACTCAACATTTCCTCCATCTGCAGCTCCCTCTGTGCACACCTTACATTTGAATGTAGCTGCCACACTGGTAAATGACCCTCTCAGACCACTACATTTTTGATGAACCCACTCAGCACACATTGTACATTGAATGGAGTTCACTCCGACACCCTTCCTGCACACAGCACACGGCCACTTCCCAGTTCTTTCCACCTCACCACATGCTTTACCACTTGCCATCACCTTTGTCTTTCCGATATTCACCTTCAGACCTTTTGTCTCCATACATTCCTTCCACTTGTTCATCTTTTCCTTCAGTCCATCCATACTTTCCGCAATCAACACCAGATCATCTGCATACAACAACTCCCACGGTAAACCCTCCTTTACGTTCTGAGCCAGCACCTCCATCACAGCTACAAATAGTAGTGGACTTAGTACCGACCCCTGATGCACTCCCACCTTCACCTCAAACTCACCACTGTTCCCGTCCTTCATCCTTACAGCTGTGCGCGCTCTATGTACATTGCCATCACGACTCTGATCAACCATTCCTCCACTCCTAAGTTCCTCAATGCCCATGTCAATACTTTGTGTGGAACCCTGTCGAATGCTTTCTCCAGATCAACAAACACAAAAAACAACTTCTTCCTCTTATCCATGTACTTCTCCTGCAACTGCCTCACAATGAAAAGCGCATCTGTCGTTCCTTCAACATATCTCCCACAACTCCCGTCGGCCCTCCCGCTTTTCCACTCTTCATTGCTTTTATCGCTTCCTCAACTTCCTTCTCAGTTATCTTCTCTGCCGGTCCTAAAACTGGGTTACTCTCTATGTTGCCATCCCATTCATTCTCTGTATTCAACAGCATTTCCATATATCTTTCCATCTTCCTTTAATTCCATCTGGGTCGACAACGATTTGTCCCACTTCATCCTTCAAGCAACTCACCCCCATCACATCACACCTCTCTTTCGCTATGTGCTTTGCAATCCTGAATACTGCTTTCTGACCCTCTTCTGAATCCAAGCGTTCTCTGAACATTTTCCTACATGCCTCCTGCGCCTTTGCTACCTCTTTCTTTGCAGCCTTCCTGGCTGCCTTATAACTTTCATGCTCTGCTGTTTCTGCTCCCGTACCCTTCGCCTTCTGCCACTCTTTGAACTTCTTCCTCTTCTCGTCAATCCTCTTTCCAACTTCAACATCCCACCACCATGTTTCCGAGTGCCTCGGTGGTCCTTTTGTCCATCCACATACCTCACCAACGGCTCCCAACAGACTAGCTTTCATTGACATCCAACCACTTTCAAGCTCAACCACATCATCCTCTACCCTACTCAGCCTCTCTTTTAATGCCTCCCTTACTGTCACCTCTTTCAACCTCCACACCTTCATTCTCGGTTGGTACTTCACCCGCCGAGCTCTCCTCGCACCTTTCACCCTTATGTCGCAGACAACCAAGTGGTGCTGTGAAACAGCCTCCTCCCCCGGGATCACCTTTGTGTCCCGGAGGTGCCCCCTATCTCGCCTACGCACCATCAGGTAGTCAAAGGTTGTCGTCGACCCACCTGACGTGTATGTAACAAGCTTATTATCCTCTTTCTGGAACTGAGTATTACAAATCAACAAATCAGCTCCATCAGCAAACTCCAAAATCCTTTCACCTTCTCCATTTCTCACACCATATCCGTAACCCCCATGTACTCCCTCAAAACCATCCATACTCCTTCCCACATGTCCATTCAGGTCTCCTCCCACCACAACAACTTCCTCATCTTTCACGTTTTCCATCAGCTTCTCTATCGCACACCAGAACTTGTCCTTCTCTTTATCGCTTCGACCAACCTGCGGAGCATATCCCGAGATGACGTTCACCAAGAGCTTTCCAATCATCATTTTCACCATCATCAACCTATCACTCACTCTAGTCACACTCACCACACTGTCTACAAACTCCTCAGAAAACAGGACACCAACACCATTCACGCCCTCCAGGCACCCTTGCCACATAAACTTGAATTTCTGTCCCTGCCTACCCTTCACCATTCTCACACCACTTCCCTTCCATCTCGTATCCTGCACACAACATATGTCCACTCTTCTTCTGACCAATACTTCCACCACTTCTCCTGATCTCCCTGTCATTGTCCCTACATTCCATGTCCCAAACCTCAGAAACCGATCTCCACTTCGGGCTGTACCCTGCCCATATGTAGCTGTAATTGTCACGGTTCTCTTTTTGAGGCAATGTTTTTTATGGCCGGATGCCCTTCCTGACGCCAACCCTCTTAGTCATCTCTTACGACATGCAGGGATACGGTGTACCTATTCTGACCAGGGTACACACTGGGAAACGTTTAAAACATGGAAATTCTGGGGGGGTGGGGGGGGGGGGCGTCAGCATCACGGCTGCGGTTTAAACATATTCCAACAATATCCAAACAGAACCATGAAAAACAATCCGGGAAAAGTCTCCAAGCGAGAACGTGGATTTGAGAATTGAAGGAGCAGAGGCGTCAGAAAACGAGATACAGGGGGCGGGGCACAAGCCGAGACGAGGAGGAGAGCGAACAAGCACGTGTCCGGGAGGAGAGAAAGAATCAATATAGAATTCTTTGTCTCGGGAGGTGAGGTGAGGGGGAGAAAACAAAATAAAAGAAACAAGCAATACAGCGAAGGAAATAACCCAAACCGACAAAACACCGATGGGGGGAGGGAAGCCCCAAGTCACCAGGCCGCGCACGAGGTACGACCCAGAAAACGATTAACTACACACAAGTTTGCACGAACCACAAACCAACACCAACTAGAAACACACAATAACACGTACACAGCAAAATAACCAGTGGAAATTTGACAAAGACAAGAATGGGAAAACACTCAAACTTCGATGCCGTGGAGAGCTCGAAGCACGCCTAACTCGCCCGAGGAACCGGAAGCCGGAAGCCTCTCCAACAATGTTCTAATCATTTGCACCTGAGCTGGTGCACCTGATTCTAATTTTAGGTATTTGAAGTAGTGATAAATGTAGGGGTGTACTTACTTTTTCCACATGCGAAATTTGCATTTATGTTTATTTAAATTATACAATGGACTACAAAATGTAAATGTTTCATGATATTTGTTATATTATATCACCTTTATCTGTCAATATTATTGAAATGAAGATCAAAAGCTGTATGTTGAAATATGTTGAAAAAGTCAAAACTTTACGTGGGGTGTACTTACTTTTTCACGTGACTGTACATATATATACAGTGTGTATCAAAAAAAGGTAATCCGAATTCAAGGGGTTAATATGCAAAGGTTATTTAGTTTGACAATTTACATGTGGTTTACCAATTATGAGGAGATCCTCAGCTTTCCATTGATGCCTTTCATGCATCATTGCTGTCATACATGACCGAGTACATACATGTTCATTGAAAATGACAAGTTCAAATCGCATTTTTACAAGTTTGGCTAATCAGTGCAAGACAGTTTTAAATGGACGCATTACTTGTCGACTGCCAAGTTGATTATGTAAAATTGTTAAGCTGGTCTGGTAATCGTCGGTTGCGTCATCCTTTGTTTAAGATGGGTATTTAAGATGGGCCTACAGTGTATGGGTTTAGAGACAGTCAGTCTGAGTCATTGAAAAGATGGTTCAACTTACGACTGAACAGCGGACCTTCGTGGTTACAACCTTTCACCAAACTGGAAGTTTGCAGCGAACTCGTGATGCGTTCAGGGAACATTTCCCAGAACGGGAGGCTCCAGCAGCCAAAACCATCTGGGCGAATGTTAGAAAATACCAAGAGCATGGCACTAGCCTCAACCGCAACAAGGAGAATTCTGGTAGGAGTCGCACTGGGCAATCGGAAATGAACATTGCAGCAGTAAGGCAGCAATTTTTGGAGCATCCTCAGGATACCAGCGCAAGACAAAATGGGACGGGATTGCCTTCGGTAACATTCATCCGAATCACAAGACTCGACCTCCACCAACATCCATATCTGATTCACATCTGGCATCAACTTACGCCAGGGGATTTTGCCAGGAGGCTGGTGCTTGCCAGATGGTTGATGGCACGTTGCGAAGCAGATGTCAATTTCCTGCGGTATCTCGTTATCGGCGACGAAGCTGCTTTCGCCATGGACGGCAAGGTCAATACCCATAATGTTCTTGAATATGCACCGACAGGACAACCCCTGGAATTTAATTTTGACACCAACATGAATCGACAAAAGTGGACTGTTTGTTTGGGACTTTGTGGAAGTGGTCAGGTGATCGGACTATTTTTCTTTCAAAGGAATGTCAATGGTAACAGGTATCTGCAGATGATCAATGATGAAGTTTTACCACAGCTGGAGGAGAACTTTGAGCGACAGGTTCGTGGTGTCTTCAGATATCTCTGGTGGGCCCAAGACGGCGCCCCAGCACATCATCTTATCGCTGTCCGAGATCGACTGAGGGAACTCGTTGGAGACCGAGTCATCGCCCTCAACCATGCAGTGGAATGGCCGCCAAGATCACCTGCCCTCACACCATGTGATTATTTCCTTTGGGGACATTTAAAGAACAAGGTGTTCGTAACTCCTCCCCGTGATCTTGACGAATTGCAGGGCCGTATTCGACATGAAGTGGATGCTTTGCGCAATGACCCGGCTATGGTGAGATGAGCAGTTCAGGGCATGCTCCGCTGCTGTGAGCTTTGTGTTGAAAGGGGAGGTGGACATGTTGAAGGTGTGGGTGCATAAAGGCCAATCATTCCTGAGAAAAGTTCACATCTGACGTTCATTTTGCACCAATTATCCTGACTTGCATCGATTAGCCAAACTTGTAAAAATGCGATTTGAACTTGTCATTTTCAATGAACATGTACTCGGTCATGTGTGACAGCAATGATGCATGGAAGGTATCAATGGAAAGCTGAGGATCTCCTCTTAATTAGTAAACCACATGTAAATTGTCAAAATAAATAACCTTTGCATATTAACCCCTTGAATTCGGATTACCTATTTTTTGATATGCACTGTATATATATATATAAAAATAATGACTGTCTTCCATGGATACACATCATATGAGTCATGCTTCCACATCTTATCCTGTAAACCATTTCTCTCCGCACCTTTGACCAACACCCTCCTCCCCCCCACCCCAAACCACACTTCACTCTCCATTCCTCACGCATAACACCAACTTGTTGTTGTTTTCACCTTTCTTTTCTGACTTATTTCAACTATCACTAGCCTTGTGAGGTAATGGAAAAAAAAATGATGGAATGATGTTTTTCAAATTGTTTTTGTTTCGTTCTCAAAAAATTAACAAACTGCACAAAAATCAGTCACTCAGACGACAAAGTCATTATGTACCCTCAAATGATGGCCCTGCGCCTTCATTGTGCACAGTTCTTCACCGTGGTTCTATTTCATAAGGTGCTTATAATTACGAGTATGTTGCGATAATTGCAAATGTTGGCATTCCACGTCTTCTTCCCTCTACCACCCACCCTCTCCCCACAATCCCAACCCACCTCTACAAATAGTTAAGGAAATATGCCTCTTCCCTCACCTTCCCTTGTTTGCATTTGATCTGAAACTCCTTTCCCTTCTGTTGTCATTTATGCTTTCACTTTCCTTCATTCCTGTCTCATGCAAAATAGGCCAAATGCCAAAAAGGAAGTATCAAGGGAAGGTTCAAGATTTGCGTGACTCACCATATTATCCTCGATGTTAAAGATCCCATGGTGGTGTCCTTGGCAGAGTAGGTGAGCCATCGCCGGCACCATGGCAAAATGCCAAATTCCTGCCAAAACTATACTGCTAGGAATGGGGTGGCAACCTGCCCAGCATGACCCTTGACAAGAACCTGCTCCTGCAGAACCAATGCTTCTTGACAGAGTGAGGTACATCAGACCGTATTCACCAAATGAAAGTCCATGCAACTTCCACTTTTCCCCAAAAACGAAAAACAAGTGGGTTGGGCGTCTTTGCGACTGCTGAAGAGATTAACACAATCCCGTCCACTGCATTAAGGGCACTTTAGAAGGAAGATTTCTGTGCTGGGATCATAAATTTGGTTAACCTCTGCCCAAAGTGTATTGGAGAGGGTTGATGTGTCGAATAAGGTGACATGAATAAAGTTTGTCAATGTCATTATGTCTATTACATAAGGAGAGAGACAACTTTTCGGGTGACCCTATTAACTCTAGGAAATGGCATTTCAGTTGTGTTACTTCAGGGTGTAGCCAGCTTTTCCATCTGCAAGCGAGGTAACTGAGCTGCTCCTGGCCGTATAGATTCCAATCAGAGCTTCCTCTCAGGGTCAAAAGTGAAAACCTGCAGGATGAGGAGATGAAGATTTTTCTCCACAGTATTGATAACGGAAAGTGGACTTCACCTCAGGAACCAGCAGACGTTGCTTTATTAATTCCTTGGGAGAGTGATGTTGTCTTTTTTTTCTTCTTCTTTTTTTTGTTAAATGACATTCCAGCATATGAGTTGCAAAATACGGTGTATTGATTCCTTCACTTTTGAAGTACGAGAAGAAACAATGTTTTGGATTATCCATCAACGGGTGACATGATGACGATGATGATGATGTAACGGCACTTTTCCCTTTAAAAGTTGACAACCCCACAAATCTCCTTTGCATTTTTCATGAGATCTACTGAGAATTTCTTCAGATCCCATGAGTTATTATCCATTTTTAGAAAGCAAATGAAAGTTAATCTCCTATCTTTCCAAGCAGATTTCATGTCTGTTGTCTGCAGTAACTTGGGATTTTAGAGGAACCTTGACACTCAAGAGGTAAAAAGCAAGGATAACTTGCAAAGGTCAGTCATGATCGAAAGCATGAGATAAGAAATGTACAATAAGATAATTTAATGAAGCTTGAGAGAATTATACTGCTGCCTTCATGGATTCATAAACAGGATCATTATATATATATATATATATATATATATATATATTGCGGATCTGTCACCGGCCTTCTCCCCTTACCAAGAGGGGATTAGTCCCCTTGACTTTGACTGACCTGGCGTGACCCGGGACCTATTACGTCCCTTCCGGACAGCGTTAAATAGGGTTTCAGGACAAAATTCGCTGTTACCTAAGTACTAACGCTGCCCTGGAAGTGAGGAAATAAGCCCCGCACGAACCACGTGTGTTGATACGCCGAGCGGTTGCGTACACGCGATCCGCGCCGTTATCACTTACTCGACCCAGATTCAAGCGGTTCATATTCGTACCACGCTTAGTCAATGGAGAAATCACAAAGGCGATCGAATTGGAAAGCAAGGGAATAACAGGTTTAATTATTATTATTTACAATGTACAATGTAATGGTAGAAGAAACAGAGACACAGAGCAATCCTTAAAACAGTCTTATACTTAATCCCAAAGACACGGGCCCGTCTCACACACACACTCACGCGGGGATTGCTGATGAGCAGGATCATGTTCACCAGCTCGCCCAGGGATGGCTCTCGTGCAGTTCTCTCCGGTCCCCGGCACGTCCTTTGGATATGGAAGTCGGTGAAAGCAGGAGCTCGCCGCGTTTCGTCTGAACGGAGCGGGTTATCACGGGGCGAAATGGTAGGGAGCGGACTTTGGCGCGGCTGGCGGTTATTCACTTGCGGCTATGGCCGTGCTTACTCGCGTGGGTGAAAAGCGCAATATGCGTTACCGGCACGTCTGGCTTCGCCCGCGTACTTTGTACAGTTCAACGCCTCTTCTTCTCTCTCTCTGCGCAAGTCCTCAACCAACGCGCGTATCCCCAACAAGTCCTTTGCAACACTCTCCACTTGCGAGTCCGAATCCTTTCGCCACCGCCGTTCAAGTCCTCGTCCTGCTGGTAAGTCCTATCGCGCCACTGGTGCAAGTCAAGTCCTCTCGAGGGCTTTGCGCAGCGACTTATATAGGCACGCCCCACGAAACTTCTGGAACTCACCAGACGCGCCTCACCACGCCCTCTCACGCCATGCCGCCAGAGCTCTGATTGGCTGGTGGCTCTTACCGTCATCGCCTCCGCCGCTCCCAATCTCAACGCCGCTCACCCCGACCCCACACTCCTCCTTCTCAGGCCTACCTCGTGTTACTCGACTAGTGGTCAGCCGAATGGGGCGCGGGATCAATTACGCCCATAGAGGTAGAATTGCGCCCATCCCATATTACGCCCATAGAGGCAGAATTGGAGGGTGGACGCTTAATGAATGTAGGACCTATTCTCATGTCTTTACACAACGCAGGCACTAAGAGGGGAAATGGCCTATTCTTACACATACTAAGACACAACTATACTACAAATGGGCCTTTATGTTGCTCGTGTGACTAACTATGGGGGGCAACCCTTTAACCTTTAATGCCTTCAATGTGCCAATCTCAAAACCGCAGCAATATATAATAATAATAATTCATTTATTTTGTATAGCGCTTTTCAAGAAGCCCAAAGGCGCTTTGACAAAGTGGAAAACATAAAGCATAACAATACATGAAAACAACAATTGCAAAAAGACAAGAATCAATAGGGAAATATTTAAAGCAAAAGGAGGGAGAAGGAGAAGGGTTAGTCAGGGGTTAAATGCTGTGGGTTGAATGTTGAATGCAGTGTTGAACAGGTGGGTCTTTAGTGATGTTTTGAATGTGGTGAGTGAGGAGGAGTCTCTGATGGTGTGAGGTAGTGAGTTCCAGAGGGTGGGAGCAGCGATGGAGAAGGCCCTGTCCCCCCAGGATCTGAATTTGGTCCGGATGGAGGGGGTCAGGAGGTTGGTACCAGCAGAGCGGAGGTTGCGGGTGGGAGTGTGTCTGGAGAGGAGGTCAGCCAGATAGGATGGGGCCAGGTTATGGAGGGCTTTGTATGTCAGGAGGAGGATTTTGTACTGGATTCTCTGGGGGATGGGGAGCCAGTGAAGCTTGTAAAGGACGGGGGTGATGTGGTCACGGGTCCGGGAATGGGTGAGTAGACGGGCAGCGGAGTTCTGAATGTATTGGAGTTTATTGGTGATTTTTGAGGGTGAACCATAGAGGAGGCTATTGCAGTAGTCCAGACGGGAGGTGATGAAGGCGTGGATGAGGGTTTTTGCAGCCGTGGAGGAGAGGGATGAGCGGAGACGGGCAATGTTTTTCAGGTGAAAGAAGGCTGACTTTGTGATCTGTTTAGTGTATTTGTCGAAGGAGAGGGTTTGGTCAAAGATGACGCCAAGATTCCGGATGTGAGGGGAGGTGGATACTGGGATACCGTCGATGTTGAGGGCAAAGTTATGGGTGGATTTTGTGAGCGTTTTTGGGCCAATGATGATTATTTCAGATTTATCACAGTTAAGCTTGAGGAAATTGATTTGAAGCCAGGATTTTATTTCAGTGATGCAGTTTGTCAGGATTGAGTGGGTGTCGGTGGAGACGGACTTGGTGGAGATGAAAAGCTGGATGTCATCGGCGAAGCAGTGGAATTGGAGACCATGACGGCGGATTAAGTGACCGAGGGGGGACAGGTAAAGGATGAAGAGGAGGGGGCCAAGAACTGAACCTTGGGGGACACCTTGGGGGAGGGGAGCAGTGGGGGATTTGCAGTTATTGATGGAGATGAACTGGCGTCTGTCAGAGAGGTATGATTTAATCCAAGAGAGGGCAGTGCCGGTAATGTTAAAGGTGGATTCAAGTCGGGTGAGGAGGATGGTGTGATCGATGGTGTCAAAGGCAGCGCTGAGGTCGAGGAGGACGAGAATGTTGAGGTTGCCAGCGTCAGAGGAGAGGAGAAGGTCGTTGGTGATTTTGAGGAGAGCAGTTTGAGTACTGTGGTTGGAGCGGAATCCGGATTGGAATGTTTCATACAGGTTATTGGCAGAGAGGTGATGTTTGAGTTGAGTGGCTACAGTACGTTCCAAAACTTTTGACAGAAAGGGCAGGTTGGAGATGGGTCTGAAGTTGTTTAGGGTGTCAGGGTTTAGACCAGGTTTTTTTAGAATGGGGGTAACAGCAGCAATTTTGAGGGAAGGTGGGACGATGCCTGTAGACAGGGAGGAGTTTATTGTTGCAATGATAAGTGGAGAGAGAGCAGGGAGGGAGGCCTTGACAAAGCTGGAGGGGATGGGGTCAAGAGTGCAGGTGGCAGTTTTCATTCCTATGAGGAGTTCAGAGAGGTCAGTAGGGGAGATTGGGGAGAACCGAGACAGGGGATGGCAGGACAAGGGGGGGCAGGTTAGGGTGCATCAAACGCCCCTATGTCAAGAAAACAATCTGTCCCCAATTTTATTTTGTTCCAGTCATAAAATAAAGTTCCTATGCAAAATTTGGTAAGGTTTTGATATCATCTTCTGGGTCCATCTCAGCAAATTAGATTTTGAGTCGGTAGTATCAGAGTCAGAAATTTGACACGCAGCTGTTTTGAGGCCCATAAATAAAAATGAAAGGATTGACCGATTGCTACATACAATAGCTCTTTGGAAAGGTATTATTGTGCTCTGTAGCAATATATAATCATCATAGGGATAGGGATATAATTCACTTATACACAAATAGTCAAAATCATGATTTTATTGGTATAATCATATGTATTATAGATACCAGAATGATATAATTTTTATTACAGTAGAATCATATATACACAATCTTAGCATTTATCATCTTAATACGAGTACATCTGACTATGGATGAACATGAAAATAGAAACAAAACAAAGATACTGTAGTTTTCATGGATATTTCTGACAGTTTAGTCTTGAGCTGCTCGCTTTCGAAGATTCGGTTACTCCTTGCGGTTGTGCTCAGCAACTTGTAGCACATTTTGGTAGTGGTCTTCACTTCTGGCTGCTGAAAGGACATCAGAGCTAAGCTTAACTCCCCTTTCTCCAGAGTCATTCACCACATTCAAGGCTTCAACATTAGTCCATGATGTCTGGTAGGCTGCAGAGTTAGTCCATTCTTGAACATCGGTAACTAGAAATGCCCAGTCAAGCTTCAGATGATGAAATAGGTGCCATGAATCTGGTCCAACAAAATCAGCCAGAGTGGTCTTCTCAGTCAAGTCATCAGGAAATCTGGGCTTTCCAAACCCAGTACCAAACCGTCCTTGTGGGTTGGTTACTGGAAAATCTGGCTGAACCTCCAGAAGTCTGTCTGCCAGAGCACGGCGATGGTCATGAGGAACAACTGAGCTGAAGAGGGCAAGTGGAACCATCTCTTCTGTGAGGTACCAGAGATGTCGTTTGAAGGCTTTCAGGGCACTTCTTGAGATTCCAGCATTGACAGCTTCATACTGTTTCAGTTTGGAGATGAGCTGCAGGTCATTCCATGGGGCATCGGTGACAGAGGTACATGTCATCCACCAGGAGCTGTATACTAGAGTGACAAACGTGACAAATTCCCTGATCTTTGGCACTTGTTTTTCTGTGGTAATTGTACCTGCTGGAAGATCAGCGATTTGTTTTTCGAAGAGACATAATTTGATTGAGTAGAGGAGCTTCGCCATCCATCTGGCTTTATGCAGTGCACCAGGACGCTTGAAGGTTATTTGATGTTCAGCTACTTCACCATCAAGGAATACAGTACACAGATCAACAAATTCCAAATAATCATCACGTCTTAGAGATTGCTCGGTGTGACAGAGTCTGAGAACATTATTTTGCCAGTCACTTGTCAAACTTGTTGCTGCTTCATTTAGTTGAGATGGATCAAATCGTGAAAGTGGTTCATTGAATGTGTGTGGAAACATTTCAAAGTTCTTGCGAAACCTTGAGAAGAGGAAGATATCTGGTGACGTAGATGCTTCAACTTTAAGATCAGTAAAAATGTGCGTAAGAATGACTTCACCAATGTGGTGTCTGCAGCCTGACCCCAGAAGAGCTTTGTTAAGCCGTTGTTGAATTGTTACACAAGCTGCACTGATGTGGCCGGTGTTAGATGCAGTTGTGTCAAATGTCAAGTTGACAACATTCTCTTGGCAGTTCCATGATTCAAGTAGGTTATTAGTCAGCTGAGCAATTATATCTCCAGATTTACGGTCTGTTCCAGGCTTGTAGGATGGAACACCCAGCAGCTTCATATCAGTTTGAGAACCCAAAAGCACAGCCAGGCGTTCTTCAAAAGTGTTTTGGTTAGTTAAGCATGGAAGCAGCTTTGAGTCCCAGTGCAACGTAGCAAGCTTCGGAGGTATCCATTTGTCCTTACAGGTAGTAGCAATATGCTGTCCAATTTTGCGTCTTGATTTATCTGCTGTAGCATATGATGTTGACACCTTCGCTACATCCCCTCCTGTTTCTTCAATAAGAGCTTCTGTGAAAGCAGCCTGTTGGGTTGGTGTCATCTTCATCCTTGTTGCCAGTGAAACAAGACTGGGCCTCTTCAGTCTTCAGGATGTCATGTGGAATGAAAACTGATGTGCCAGGTCTAACTAAACGATGATGACTTCTTGAGGTTGTTGGTGTGCTTGTTGAAGGTCCAAGAGTTACTTCTTCATCACTGTCACTAATATTATACACAGTGGTTGTAGTATTTATGTTGAACTCCAGCTCCATACTTGCTCGCCTCTCTGATTCTTTTTCCTCGCGGTTCACTTTACGCTGCATCTTATCTGCCAACAGTTTATCTTGGCAGCCAAATGTTGCACAGCGATCTGTCTTCATAGATTCCAGGAATGCTAAGTCTTCAGGATTCTTGATGTGAGAACTAGCATCATTGGGCCACAAGGGAAATGTCTCCATAAATTTCATCTCCATTTGATTCACCTTTGTGATGCTTGCTGGAGTTGTTCTTCGGTTGATAGGGATTGATCTAAGCTTGGAATTATCATCTGCAAGTTTGATAATTTTCTCAATAGCCTTGCGTTCAGAGATGATAGGAATATTAGCCTTGCCATAAAATGGTGTCACTTTCTGCAGTACAAGCTTTGCTGATTCCCACCGAGAGCGTCGTTCAAGTTTGCCATCTTCCGTGTGCCACATGAAACAACGTAGTACTTGTAAACAAGTTGGAAGTCTGGTGCCATTGATCTGGGAATCTTGTTCAGTTATGGCACTTCCAAGACCAAACACCTTGGTGGACTCTCTTGTTGCAACAGATGCTTTCTTTACTGTGCCATCCATTGTTTTATCTGAAAGAAAAAGGTAGTATTAGTAACAATAATGTCATTTCATAATTATGTACAACAAATAAATCAATTATCCAATTTTATTAGAGTATAGCCTAATAATTGTTTTAACCATCTTGTCTAGTTAAAAGATCTCTGTAAAGACAAGATGACTACAACATTCAGGATATTCTTTAATTTATATATTATATTTAAAAAATACTCTTCATTTAGCTTTATATCCATATTTTGAAAAAAATCATTATTTTGACTATTTGTATATAAATGAATTGTATCCCTATCCCTATGATGATGATATATTGCTACAGAGCACAATAATACCTTTACAAAGAGTTATTATATGTAGCAATCAGTTAATCCTTTCATTTTTATTTATGGGCCTCAAAACAGCTGCGTGTCAAATTTCCAACTCTGATACCACCGACTCAAAATATGAAATGGTGAGGTGGACCCAGAAGATGATGTCCAAACCTTACCAAATTTTGCATAGCAACTTTATTTTATGATTGGAACAAAATAAAATTTGGGACAGATCAATCCAACATCTTTTTAAAAATAGTTGGGCGTTTGATGCACCCTAGGGCAGGTGGTTGGAGGGGGAGCGGGTGCGGCGGTGGTCAAGCTGTTGTAGATGTTGTCAATTTTGCGTTGGAAGAAAGAGAGGAAGGAGATGCAGTTGTCTACTGTGAATGATTGGGTGTTGGTGTTCAGGGGGCGGAGGAGTTTGTTTATTGTCGAGAAGAGTGCTTTTGGGTTTCCGGAGCCAGAGTGGATAATTTGAGAGTAGTAGGCGGAGCGGGCGCGGGAGAGGGCATCTTTGTAGTGTTGTAGGTGGTCCTTGTAGGCTTGGGAGTGAACTGTGAGACCTGTTTTATTGCGGAGTCTTTCGAGTTGGCGAGCGCGAGTTTTCATCAGGCGGAGTTCAGGGGTAAACCAGGTAGCAGAATGGGTGAAAGAAACTTTTGGTTTTTACAGGCGCAAGCTGGTCAAGGCAGGAGGAGAGAGTGTGGTTGTAGTAGTCAGTGAGGTCGGAAGGGGTGTGGAGGTCAACGAAGGGAGAAGTGGACATTTTTTCAGAGAGGGTGGATGAGAATGAGGTAGGTGAAAGAGCGTTTAACTTACGGAAGTTGATAGTGCGATAATGTCTTGGTGTTGGGGTGGGGATGTTGATGGTCATAGTGATAGCTAAGTGGTCAGAGAGGGTTAGGTCGGAGCCAGAGATATGGTGCAAATTTAATCCAGTGGAGCAGACAAGGTCCAGAATGTGACCACGGTTATGGGTAGGAAAGTCGACATGTTGAGTGAGGTTAAAGCAGGTGAGTAAATCAGTGAAGTCAGTGGTTATTGTGGAGTCAGTGGAGTCCATGTGGATATTGAAATCACCAAGGAGGAGGATTGAGGGGGAGAGGGAACATAGCTGGGTCAGAAAGTAGGAGAAGTCAGACAGGAATGATGGGTGTGGTTTGGGAGGGCGGTAGACGACAGCCATGACTGACTGCGTGCGACCAGAGAGTTTAAAAGCCAGTGTTCAAATGATGAGGATGAGGCGATGGGGATGAGGCTGGTCCTGATGTCTTGACGGTGGATAACGGCAATTCCACCACCTCGGCCCCCCAAGCGTGGTTTATTGACGTAGGAATATCCATTGGGTGTGGTGAGGTTGAGTGTGTAGTAGTCCAGAGGTTGTTGCCAGGTTTCGGTGAGACAGAGAAAGTCCAGTTTGTTATCCAGGATGTATTCGTTCAGGATGAGGCATTTGTTGTTGAGGGACCGGGTGTTGAACAGGGTGAGCTTGATGTTGTTTTGAACAGCAGGGATGAATTCAGGTGATTTAGCCAGGGTTCGTAGGCAGGAGGTGCGATTGTGTGTGTTGCTGTGACCTGGTGCGCTGGGACGAAGAGTGAGAGTGCGCTGAGCCGACCAGAGGACGGGGATGGAGTGACCTGATTGCAAATATACAAACTTACGACCGGAGCCACGGTGAATGTACCTGGGTCGTCGGAGGAGTCCATTTGATTTGATGGCAGAGATGCATGATGGGGTGGAGCGGGTATTGAGCAGAAGGAGCCTTGCGGCGGAGTACCGCAGAGCCATGTCAGGCAGGAGCGGAGAGACGAGACGAGGCCAAGGTTGAGGAGGTGAAACAATGGTCCCAACCCACGGGAGCGGGCCCGAGGAAACGAAGGAGCCAGGTAGGTGAAGCCAGGAGCAGAGCCAGGACCAAGCAGAGGTCAGGCAGGAGCAAAGAGACGATCACGAGGCCAAGGTTGATCACGGCAAAGCGGCAAATGCAGCGGCAAACGACCGCCGCCGCTACAAATCTAGATCACGGCGGGAAACCGCCACCAAACTGCTGCGATGGTCACAACCCACGAGAGCGTGCCCGAGGATACAATGATGAATGATCGTCAATTACGTTACTAAGGTAGGTTCAACGCCGATTACTGCTGCCAGTCAAAATACAAGAAAGTTTGAAGTTTGTAATATTTGATTTTTCTATGCGTGTTTGTGAAAATGTGTACTTTCACTAGTCCTCTTTGAATGACAGGTCACATAGTGAATAGAGTGTGCTAAATAAAGACAGGATTAAGTCACAAAACAAAAGCGTCAACATGGTAAACAGGATGTTTTGCATGGGACATTATGACGTACCTATTGTCTAACCAACGCCGCGGTAAGGCCACATAAAAATAAAAAGTTGTTGAGCGTCCTTTTTTCTCAAAAGAGGGAGGTTTTTATTTTTATTTATTTTATTTTTTTCCTACTTTCCATTGAGTTTTGTTGACATGGAAAAATATGAAATAAAGACTCCTTTCTCCTCAAAATGATTTTATTTCTTCATTCATCGGGTTCCATCCTGTGATCCGTGGCCGTGTCTGCAGCCAACACAAATTTGAGAAATGAGCCAAGAGTCTTTGTCACATCAGAAACTTTGCAATCTGGTGAAACTTTCGTCATGTCAGTTTTACTGGGGCCGGCGAATACTTTGACAAAAGTACCACGTGTATCGTCGGGCAATGGCTCCCTATCCCCATCATACTTGCCGTCTGAGAACTCTGCATAGAAGTCCGAGATTGTAACATCCAACTCGATATTGCACGCAAACCAGTCCTTCACCGTCTTGGAAGAGCCCTCACGGGCTATTGATGCGATCACAATAGGCATTTCAAGCCGATTCTAGCACGAATCAATACAGATTTCAGCGGGACAAATCTCACACAATAGCCGCCATGAATGGCCAACGTAAAATGGGTGAAGTTGCCCGAGGCACTTGCGACGCTCTGCGCAGCACGAACTGCGCATGCGGTGCAGAACGGCGCCAAATTTGAATGTGAAAAGATCGTTTTTTATGATTTTTTTCAAAATAAAAAAAGTTTCGGGTCGGGTGTGTTTCGTAGGGTCGGGCGGGGACGATCAACAACTCTTTTTTTTAATCTGGCCTAACCTATTGAAGTCGGCTTTGATGCCGCCGCATGGGCTGGGCGAATGTATAAAACGGAGAGGTCAACGGGGAGTTTCAGCATTCGTTCTATCCTGTTCGAGCTATCAAGACCAAGATTCACCATTCGCTTATATCCTGACCAAGACCAAGCTTCACCATTCGCTTCTATCTTGACCAAGACCACGAGATGGCACCGCGATCATTCACAGCAGCTTTCAAGCTCCGTGCCTGCAGGTTTGCAGAAGAGTTTAGTAATCGGGCGGCCGGCCGACACTTCGGAATCGACGAGTCCGTCATTAGACGCTGGCGGACTAACAAGCAGACGCTGCAGACGATGCCGAAGAAGAAGAAGGCGATGAGGGGCAAAGCAGCCCAGTGGCCGGCCTTGGAGGAGAGACTGCTAATGTGGGTGAGAGAGAAGCGAGCCGAGGGACACGCCATCGCGACACTAGCGTTGTGACTCCAGGCCCAACTCATCGCCAGGGAAACGGGTCGATGACTTCACGGCCAGTACGTCTTGGGCGTACAGGTTCATCGGTCGTCATGGCCTTTCCATTCGCCGGCGAACCCACATCGCACAGAGTCTCACTGATGACATAGCAGAGAAGACTGCTAATTTTCAGAAGTTCGTGATCAGGTTCCGCAAGCAGCACGACTATCCCCTAAGCCGCATCGGCAACGCAGATCAGACGCCGCTGACCTTCGATGTGCCTCGAGGGACCACCATCTCGGCCAAAGGTGACAAGTCGGTGTCCATCACTACAACGGGTCATGAGAAAGATCGTTTTACGGTTATGCTAGCGTGCATCGCTGATGGGGGAAAGCTGCCGCCGTATATCATCTTCAAGAGGAAGACGCTACCAAAGGATAAATTTCCTCCGGGTGTAATCGTTCGTGCCCAGGCCAAGGGGTGGATGGACCAAGCGCTGGTAGATGACTGGCTCCGCGTCGTGTGGGGGAGACGAGTTGGTGGGCTTTCGCGGCGACGGAGCATGCTCGTCCTCGACGCCTTCCGTTGTCACAAGACAGAGGAGACCAAGTCAACGCTGAGGGGGCTCAACACTGATCTGGTGATGATCCCGGGTGGCATGACGTCGCTGCTGCAGCCGCTAGACGTTTCAGTCAACAAGCCATTCAAAGACGGTCTGCGGCGCTGTTGGTCGGAGTGGATGCTGTCGGGGGACAAGACCTTCACCAAGACTGGGAGGATGAGGAAGGTGGACCTCTCGACGATCTATAGCTGGATACTGAAGGTCTGGGAGGAGTTGCCGGCAGCCATCACCGAGCGGGCCTTCCTCAAGTGCTGCATATCTAATGCCCTTGATGGCACTCAAGATGACATCATCTGGGAGGATGAAGCGGCAGTGACCGACGATGGAGAAAAGGATAACGACGACGATGATCTCGCCTACCCAGACTCGGATGATGATCTTCGTAATGTCTTCCCTGAAGAAACAGATGACGAGGACTTCTTCGGATTTTAGAGCCTAAACCCAACGGCCCTTTTCCGACGATGGAGAAGAGGATAACGACGACGAGGATCTCGCCTACCCCGACTCGGATTGGACTGAAGAAACGGATGACGAGGACTTCTTCGGATTTTAGAGACTAAACCCAACGGCCCTTTTCAGGGCCCCACATTGGCAAGAGCCAAAACCCAACGGCCCTTTTCAGGGCCCCACATTGGCTAGAAAGAATAATTATAATGTTTTTCAAATTCTCTTTCAACTCATTTCATGTATTTTCACTCTTTCTCTGTCTTCAGTTTCTCTTTCGTTTCATCATATTTCGCTTTCCATTTTATTTATTTATTTTCTTCTCTTTTTTAAATTTTCCAGATTTTTTTTTTTTCCCCTCGAAAATCTGATTTTTTTGGGATTTTTTTTGAAGTCGAAAATCGGGGGTGCGGTTGATACATGGGTGCGGTTGATACACCGGAAAATACGGTATATATATATATATATATGTATATATTATATATATATATATATATGTGTCGAATCCCCACGTACCTTCGATACACACACGCCACCACGAGAACGGGGACTGGACCTCGCACGAGCCACACTAGTCGGATACGCCCGAGCGGTTTGCGTGTCATGTGACTCGTGCCGTTAATTCTTATTGAACCCGATTGAGCGGTTTTACTCGTACAGTGCGAAGCCAATGGTGGGAAAAGCCGGGAACGAACAAATGGATGCAAAAGAACACGGGTTTATTATACAATTTATACAGTGATCAGGGTGAAAAGACACAGAGCAGAACTTAACGGTGTTGGAGAATTTGTAGCTGAGAGACTCAAGACTCCAATGACCGGACACAGGTTTACAAAAGGTCTGGTTTATTAACTGGTTATTCACTTCATTCCATTTACCAAATAATACCGCATAATTCAATGGCTGAGATTAACTCTTTTCGCATGGTCCTTCTCGTTCGGCTGATGTTCCTCCGCCACTCCCGTTGGTCAGAGCTCCTGGTAGCAAGTCCTCTCGACTCCACGTTTGCTCTCGTTTATATGGACAAACTGGACTTAATCCCCTTTTCGCTGACCGTTAATCCTTTCTCCGCTAATGCCCCGAGGTCATGCGTGCACCGAGTCCTGGCATCAGCTCGCTCCCCTCCTGCTGTGAGTTCCGTTTACCAAACGATAGGGGGGTGCTTCAGCCAGGGGCTGTGACCAGGTGGACAAGAGATTATCATGTTCGGGCACATTCCTAACACTCATTTACGAACTCGTCTTTCACATAGTTTGCAGGTAAAATGTATCTGCTTTGTTACCAGGTTAATTAATAAGTTACCAGTGCCAATTAATAAGTTACACTGAGTTACACTTCCACAACGGCCTTAACTTAATCCCCGGACAAGGGCCCTTTCACTCACGCAGGGAAAAGGATGAAGAAGAACGACGCGCTCCAAGCTCGGTCGTTGGCGCCGTTCGCCCCGGTCAGCTTGTTCGGCGTGTCCCTGAGATGTTTGCGGCACGTGCAGGGAGCTCAGGCAAGGAGATCCCTTCCCAGACTCGTAGGCATCTATAACCTTCTTTCTGAAGGCCTCAGAGAGCTCTTTTGATCTAGGCATAGTGACGCCACACACTTCAACAACAAAGAGCAAACCAAACTAAATGTCTGAGGTTTACAATAAGACAGGTTCCTCCAAGATCCTCTCCAACGATGTTCTAATCATTTGCACCTGAGCTGGTGCACCTGATTCTAATTTTAGGTATTTGAAGTAGTGATAAATGTAGGGGTGTACTTACTTTTTCCACATGCGAAATTTGCATTTGTTTATTTAAATTATACAATGGACTACAAAAGTAAATGTTTCATGATGTTTGTTATATTATATCACCTTTATCTATCAATATTGTTGAAATGAAGATCAAATAGCTGTATGTTGAAATATGTTGAAAAAGTCAAAACTTTACGTGGGGTGTACTTACTTTTTCACGTGACTGTACATATATATACAATGTGTATAAAAAAAAGGTAATCCGAAATTTTTCAAATAAATACCCTTAGGACATACCGACGGGAGAGATATGTGCATACCAGAAGTTTGGTATATATATATATATATATATATATATATATATAGATAGATATATATATAAAACTCCATGGTAAGATCTCCAACCTTTAATTGAACAAACAATGACAACGTTTCGATTAACAACATGTGACAAAGCCACACGCCTCCGTTAATCTTCCTCAAGAGTGATAAAATCATCTCAACATCCCCTTATATGCAAAGTGGGCGGGGTATATGCAAAGTGTGGTGGGCAAAGCTGGACAGCCAATTAAACCGCATCACACCGCTCTCGTGAACGGAGACGTTACTGGCCAAATTCAAAAATCAACCGCATATTAACCGTTCAAAATAATCCTATAAGCAATGCTGGATTATAACAAGTGTTTAGAAAATCAGGAACAATCATTACATTTAATTAAAAGTTAAACTTGTAAACAATTAAATTGTAAATTAAATTAAAACTGTAAATATATTAAAGCAAAAATTTTAAAGATAAAATAAAATTGCCATAATATCAAGATCATCACATGTGGCCCTATGCGGTAAAGTGGAATGCGGGAAGGGGGGGGGGGGGGAGTTATAAGGGGGATAAAATGGGGGGGGGGAGTCACAGGTGGGGCGGAAGTGGAGGGGGGGGGGTTTGGGAGAGGGGTGGTTTGGAGGGAGGGGGAGGGGGCAAATTGTCCAAATAAAAAACTTGTGTGACATATTATTTGGACTCGTTCAAAGTACGGAATGCCTGCTTCGTTTACACAAGAGTGGGTCAAACGCTACCGGTAAGTCAACTACCTCTTGTGTGATTGAGGTAACAGTTTCTTCTGTGTGCCAAGCCTCCAAAACACGTCTTCTGTTTCTGTTGGGTGTGGAACCCAAAATATTAACCCTATCCCATAAAGGTATGTGGCCTTCCTTAAGGCCGTGTTTGGCAATAGCAGATCTGCCGGGATAATTACATTCAAATAGTTTTTGGTGTTCAGCAATACGTTGACCTAAGGTCCTCCCGGTTTCACCCACATACTCAGCTCCACAACCACAGGGCACTACGTATACCACCCCTGACCTATCCTTCCTCGGAAGCTTGTCCTTGACCCTCATAAGAGCTTGGCGAAGGGTGAAAACCGGTGTGAAACTAACCCTCACTCCTGCCGATTTCAAAATTCTGCCGGCCCTTTGTGAAACCCCCGGTACAAAAGGCAGAACACACAAACCCTTTGGTTGTTCTCTCGGTCTCAGCCTGTTGTCTTCAAAGGTAGATGGTAAATCACGTGCTCTTTTTGAGAGGGTGTGCACCACCGATCGTTTGTGTTCCATTGGATGGCAAGAATTGAAATCAAGGTAGCGATCAGTGTGTGTTGGTTTTCTGTACACCGTTACCTTTAAGGCTCCTTTGGGATCCCTTGCTACGAGTGTATCCCGGAAGTGAAGGGCTCCATTTTTCTCCTCTTCAATGGTGAAATTAATGGAGGAAAAAGTTTTATTCATGGTCTCATGTATGATGCCCACCTCATCAGAGTGACAGATGACAAATGTGTCATCCACGTACCGGAACCAAACACGTGGTCGCACTAACAGGGCTGGAATGGTGCGTTCCTCCAAACCCTCCATCACCATGTTGGCAATCACAGCCGATACCAGGGAACCCATAGCGGTGCCATAAACCTGCTTGTAATATACCTCATTAAATACAAAGTAGGTGGAAGAGAGGCAAGTAGAAAGCATGTCACAGACGTCCATCGGGCTTAAAGCTCCCGCAGTCTCTTTCCATCGATCATCTTCCATCAAACGCCGGTTTGCCACCTCAATCGCCAGGGCTATGGTCACGTTGGTAAATAAAGACACAACATCAAAGGAAACCATGGTCTCGTGTGCTTCGATGGTGAGATGCTTCACTCTTTCAGCAAATGCTGTGCTATTGTGCACGGTTTGCTCTGTTGTCCCCACCAAATGCTTCAAATGGTTTGCCAAAAACTTGGATAGAGCATATGACGGACCATTAATACAGGAAACGATTAACCGTAGCGGAAATCCCTCTTTGTGCACTTTCGGTAGCCCGTAGGCCCTGGGAGCCACGCCCTTACTGCTGTACAGACGTTTGTACGCCACAGCTGATAGTCTTCCAGTCGCTTTTAATCTGGCAGGCATTGAGTTTAACCTGCGTTCCTCCTTCTTAGTTGGATCTGCGGTTAACCGTTCATAAGTACTTTGGTCCGCCAACATATCCTGCATTTTGTTGGTGTATACAAGACGATCCATGAGCACCGTTGCCCGTCCTTTGTCCGCTGGTAAGAACACCACATCATCCATGTTGCGTAACTCTCTTAAAGCTTGTTGTTCTTTCGGGTCCAAATTGAAATTGTTGCGTGAAAATTGCGGAGGGCGAAGTAAAACAGCAGCCACACGTGATCTGATTTCGTTCTTGGTGGCGTTATCAAGATTCATCATCGCAGATTCCACCCGTGATACAATGGTGTCTTTCGGAACAAATCGGGGAGTGATGGCAAAATTATGGTCCTTCTGCAATAAGCTGGTTTGTGCCTCCGAGAGCTGTGTACTCGACCGGTTAACCACCCACCGGTTCCGAAGAATGTTCACGTCAACGACGGGAGTCATGCGGTGTGGTTTCATCAACCAATGCTGTGAACTTTCGTTGATGCCATTTCCCCACCGATGTCCTAGTGTGCTCCGCGAAAGTGTGAGCTCTCCGTTGTACTCGATCCCATAACTCGCCAGGTAGTCTTGGCGCAATAGTACGAGCCAACTGTTGCATATGGTCATACCATTTAGCGAGGCGATGGTGGCAGTTTGAAATGCGCAAACGAAGAAACCTCCGTCCTGTTGACTGCATAATCTGCTTAGCTTTCAAACCCGGCATGGGAGGTCTGAAGCGTAGAGGCTTCGGAAGAATGTTCTGTTCCAAACAGAGATGGTTAAACCGAAGATGTGCCTTCGTTGGTGCACACCCTCTCAAAAAGAGCACGTGATTTACCATCTACCTTTGAAGACAAGATGAGTGAGGTGGACCATCTTCAAAATGTGTTAAGGGCAAATGGTTATCCTGACAGCTTGCTACCCAACAGGAAAACGATAAGGGCTTCCCCACACAACAGGCTGAGACCGAGAGAACAACCAAAGGGTTTGTGTGTTCTGCCTTTTGTACCAGGGGTTTCACAGAGGGTCGGCAGAATTTTGAAATCGGCTGGAGTGAGGGTTAGTTTCACACCGGTTTTCACCCTTCGCCAAGCTCTTATGAGGGTCAAGGACAAGCTTCCGAGGAAGGATAGGTCAGGGGTGGTACACGTAGTGCCCTGTGGTTGGGGAGCTGAGTATGTGGGTGAAACCGGGAGGACCTTAGGTCAACGTATTGCTGAACACCAAAAAGCATTTGAATGTAATTATCCCGGCAGATCTGCTATTGCCAAACAAGGCCTTAAGGAAGGCCACACACCTTTATGGGATAGGGTTAATATTTTGGGTTCCACACCCAACAGAAACAGAAGACGTGTTTTGGAGGCTTGGCACACAGAAGAAACTGTTACCTCGATCACACAAGAGGTAGTTGACTTACCGGTAGCGTTTGACCCACTCTTGTGTAAACGAAGCAGGCATTCCGTACTATGAACAACAAGTCCACATAATATGTCACACAAGTTTTTTATTCGGACAATTTGCCCCCTCCCCCTCTCCCCCTCCCTCCAAACCACCCCTCTCCCAACCCCCCCCCCCCTCCGCTTCCGCCCCCCCCCTCTGGTTCCCCCCCCCCCCCATTTTATCCCCCCCTATGATCCCCCCCCCCCCCTTCCTGCATTCCCCTTTACCGCATAGGGCCACATGTGATGATCTTGATATTATGGCAATTTTATTTTATCTTAAAAATTTTTGCTTTGATATATTTACAGTTTTAATTTAATTTACAATTTAATTGTTTACAAGTTTAACTTTTAATTAAATGTAATGATTGTTCCTGATTTTCTAAACACTTAAGTTATAATCCAGCATTGCTTACAGGATTATTTTGAACGGTTAATATGCGGTTGATTTTTTAATTTGGTCAGTAACGTCTCCGTTCACGAGAGCGGTGTGATGCGGTTTAATTGGCTGTCCAGCTTTGCCCACCCCACTTTGCATATACCCCCGCCCACTTTGCATATAAGGGGATGTTGAGATGATTTTATCACTCTTGAGGAAGATTAACGGAGGCGTGTGGCTTTGTCACATGTTGTTAATCGAAACGTTGTCATTGTTTGTTCAATTAAAGGTTGGAGATCTTACCATGGAGTCATTTGGATCTACTCCCAACCGCAAATCTTTGCATATATATATATATATATATATATATATATATATATATATGTATATGTATGTATATCTATATATATAAAACACAGTGTGTGTGTGTGTGTGTGTGTGTGTGTGTGTGTGTGTGTGTGTGTGTGTGTGTGTGTGTGTGTGTGTGTGTGTGTGTGTGTGTGTGTGTGTGTGTGTGTGTGTGTGTGTGTGTGTGTGTGTGTGTGTGTGTGTGTGTGTGTGTGTGTGTGTGTGTGTGTGTGTGTGTGTGTGTGTGTGTGTGTGTGTGTGTGTGTGTGTGTGTGTGTGTGTGTGTGTGTGTGTGTGTGTGTGTGAGAGAGAGAGAGAGAGATAGAGAGTGTGATGTTACCGATAGACTCCGAAACGGAGAGGCTCACATGCTTGATATTTGGCATAGACATGGCCATTGAGCCTGGGACGAACATGGCCGAGACAATATTTGACGAGATCCATATTTTTTATTCATATTTACCTCAGCGCATTTCAGCGAAGTACCCGCTAATCTCAGCCAGTGCGAGCAGCTCGCTGATTCGCTCAGAGTGTTCACGTGATGTTCCATCCCGTCACACGTTTGCACGTAATTCAGGGCGAAAAGCCATTGTGTTTTTTCACCTTTATGCGACCGTGTTTTGTGTCGATTTTGTGCGATTTGAATTAAATTTTAATTCATATTTCGTGTTTACGAATTCGAATACGAAGGATTTCCCCTTTCGATTTCGAATACGAATCGAATACGAGCTTGAGTCGAGAGGGCGAATGTACGGGTTGGGAATGTGCGGGTCTCCCTTACCCCGCCCGGCAACGCCGGTACTGGAGGGCATGGGTCACAGGATCGGTGAGTTTCCAAAATCCGCTTCGTGCTCTTTCGAAGATGCAGGACGATGTCGCGATTGTTGTGCTGCTCTCCGACCATGAGAACTGCAACGTCATTGTTGACTGGCCCTCCCCCTTCCCCCTCCCCCGTCCGTCCTCCTCCTCCCTTCCCCCTCCGTCCTCCCCCCTCCACCCTACCCCTCCTCCCTTCCCCCTCTGTCCTCCACCCTACCCCTGCTCCCCTCCCCCATCCCCCCTCCCCCTCCCCCTCCCTTTTCCCCCTCCCCCTCCCCTTTCCCCCTACCCCTCCCCCTCCCTTTTCCCCCCTCCCCCTCCCCCCTCCCTTTTCCCCCCCCCCCCCTCCCCCCCCCCCCCCCTCCCCCTCCCCCTCCTTTTCCCCCTCCCCTTTCCCCCCCCTCCCTTTTCCCCCCCTCCCTTTTCCCCCTACCTTTCCCCCCCTCCCCCGTCCGTCCTCCTCCTCCCTTCCCCCTCCGTCCTCCCCCCTCCACCCTACCCCGCCTCCCTTCCCCCT
>NW_027618643.1:0-65962 GCF_964187855.1 Myxine glutinosa
ACTTGTGTTAGTGTTGAAAAACCACTTTTCGCACTTGTGTTAGTGTTGAAAAACCACTTTTCGCACTTGTGTTGGTGCAAGAAACCACTTTTGCACTTGTATTAGAGTGGAAAAACCACTTTTCGCACTTGTGTTAGTGTTGAAAACCCACTTTTTGCACTTGTGTTAGTGTTGAAAAACCACTTTTCGCACTTGTGTTAGTGTTGAAAAACCACTTTTCCCACTTGTGTTAGTGTTGAAAAACCACTTTTCGCACTTGTGTTGGTGCAGGAAACCACTTTTGCACTTGTATTAGTGTGGAAAAATCACTTTTCGCACTTGTGTTAGTGTTGAAAAAGCTTGTGTTAGTGTTGAAAAACCACTTTTCGCACTTGTGTTAGTGTTGAAAAACCACTTTTCGCACTTGTGTTAGTGTTGAAAAACCACTTTTCGCACTTGTGTTGGTGCAGGAAACCACTTTTGCACTTGTATTAGTCTGGAAAAAACACTTCGCACTTGTGTTAGTGTTGAAAAACCACTTTTCGCACTTGTGTTAGTGTTGAAAAACCACTTTTCGCACTTGTGTTGGTGCAGGAAACCACTTTTGCACTTGTATTAGTGTGGAAAAACCACTTTTCGCACTTGTGTTAGTGTTGAAAAACCACTTTTTGCACTTGTGTTAGTGTTGAAAAACGACTTTTCGCACTTGTGTTGGTGCAGGAAACCACTTTTGCACTTGTATTAGTGTGGAAAAACCACTTTTCGCACTTGTGTTAGTGTTGAAAAACCACTTTTCGCACTTGTGTTAGTGTTGAAAAACCACTTTTCGCACTTGTGTTGGTGCAGGAAACCACTTTTGCACTTGTATTAGAGTGGAAAAACCACTTTTTGCACTTGTGTTAGTGTTGAAAACCCACTTTTTGCACTTGTGTTAGTGTAGAAAATCCACTTTTCGCACTTGTGTTGGTGCAGGAAACCACTTTTGCACTTGTACTAGTATGGAAAAAACAATTTTTGCACTTGTGATAGTGTTGAAAAACCACTTTTCGCACTTGTGTTAGTGTTGAAAAACCACTTTTCGCACATGTGTTAGTGAAGGAAACCACTTTTGCACTTGTGTTAGTGTTGAAAAACCACTTTTCACACTTGTGTTAGTGTTGAAAAACCACTTTTCGCACTTGCGTTGGTGCAGGAAACCACTTTTGCACTTGTATTAGTTTTTGAAAAACCACTTTTCGCACTTGTGTTAGTGTTGAAAAACCACTTTTCGCACTTGTGTTAGTGGTGAAAAACCACTTTTCGCACTTGTGTTGGTGCAGGAAACCACTTTTGCACTTGTATTAGTGTGGAAAAACCACTTTTTGCACTTGTGTTAGTGTTGAAAAACCACTTTTCGCACTTGTGTTAGTGTTGAAAAACCACTTTTCGCACTTGTGTTGGTGCAGGAAACCACTTTTGCACTTGTATTAGTGTGGAAAAACCACTTTTCGCACTTCTGTTAGTGTTGAATACCCACTTTTTGCATTTGTGTTAGTGTTGAAAATCCACTTTTCGCACTTGTGTTGGTGCAGGAAACCACTTTTGCACTTGTACTAGTGTGGAAAAAACACTTTTTGCACTTGTGATAGTGTTGAAAAACCACTTTTCGCACTTGTGTTAGTGTTGAAAAACCACTTTTCGCACATGTGTTAGTGAAGGAAACCACTTTTGCACTTGTGTTAGTGTTGAAAAACCACTTTTTGCACTTGTGTTAGTGTTGAAAAACCACTTTTTGCACTTGTGTTAGTGTTGAAAAACCACTTTTCGCACTTGTGTTAGTGTTGAAAAACCACTTTTCGCACTTGTGTTGGTGCAGGAAACCACTTTTGTACTTGTATTAGTGTGGAAAAACACTTTTCGCACTTGTGTTAGTGTTGAAAAACCACTTTTCGCACTTGTGTTAGTGTTGAAAAACCACTTTTCGCACTTGTGTTGGTTGGTGCAGGAAACCACTTTTGCACTTGTATTAGTGTGGAAAAACCACTTTTCGCACTTGTGTTAGTGTTGAAAAACAACTTTTCCCACTTGTGTTAGTGTTGAAAAACCACTTTTCGCACTTGTATTGGTGCAGGAAACCACTTTTGCACTTGTATTAGTGTCGAAAAACCACTTTTCGCACTTGTGTTAGTGTTGAAAAACCACTTTTCGCACTTGTGTTAGTGTTGAAAAACCACTTTTCGCACTTGTGTTGGTGCAGGAAACAACTTTTGCACTTGTATTAGTGTGGAAAAACCACTTTTCGCACTGGTGTTAGTGTTGAAAAACCACTTTTCGCACTTGTGTTAGTGTTGAAAAACCACTTTTCGCACTTGTGTTAGTGTTGAAAAACCATTTTTCGCACATGTGTTAGTGTTGAAAAACCACTTTTCGCACTTGTGTTAGTGTTGAAAAACCACTTTTCGCACTTGTGTTGGTGCAGGAAACCACTTTTGCACTTGTATTAGTGTGGAAAAACCACTTTTTGCACTTGTGATAGTGTTGAAAAACCACTTTTCGCACTTGTGTTAGTGTTGAAAAACCACTTTTCGCACTTGTGTTGGTGCAGGAAACCACTTTTGCACTTGTATTAGTGTGGAAAAAACCACTTTTCGCACTTGTGTTAGTGTTGAAAAACCACTTTTCGCACTTGTGTTAGTGTTGAAAAACCACTTTTCGCACTTGTGTTGGTGCAGGAAACCACTTTTGCACTTGTATTAGAGTGGAAAAACCACTTTTCGCACTTGTGTTAGTGTTGAAAAG
This sequence comes from Myxine glutinosa, assembly GCF_964187855.1. Classification (NCBI taxonomy): domain Eukaryota; kingdom Metazoa; phylum Chordata; class Myxini; order Myxiniformes; family Myxinidae; genus Myxine; species Myxine glutinosa. The sequence goes on from NW_027618643.1 coordinate 2,758, forward strand.
CCACTTTTTGCACTTGTGTTAGTGTTGAAAAACCACTTTTCGCACTTGTGTTAGTGTTGAAAAACCACTTTTCCCACTTGTGTTAGTGTTGAAAAACCACTTTTCGCACTTGTGTTGGTGCAGGAAACCACTTTTGCACTTGTATTAGTGTGGAAAAACCACTTTTCGCACTTGTGTTAGTGTTGAAAAACCTTGTGTTAGTGTTGAAAAACCACTTTTCGCACTTGTGTTAGTGTTGAAAACCCACTTTTCGCACTTGTGTTAGTGTTGAAAAACCACTTTTCGCACTTGTGTTACTGTTGAAAAACCACTTTTCGCACTTGTGTTGGTGCAGGAAACCACTTTTGTACTTGTATTAGTGTGGAAAAAACACTTTTCGCACTTGTGTTAGTGTTGAAAAACCACTTTTCGCACTTGTGTTAGTGTTGAAAAACCACTTTTCGCACTTGTGTTGGTGCAGGAAACCACTTTTGCACTTGTATTAGTGTGGAAAAAACACTTTTCGCACATGTGTTAGTGTTGAAAAACCACTTTTCGCACTGGTGTTAGTGTTGAAAAACCACTTTTCGCACTTGTGATAGTGTTGAAAAACCACTTTTCGCACTTGTGTTAGTGTTGAAAAAACACTTTTCGCACATGTGTTAGTGTTGAAAAACCACTTTTCGCACTTGTGTTAGTGTTGAAAAACCACTTTTCGCACTTGTGTTGGTGCAGGAAACCACTTTTGCACTTGTATTAGTGTGGAAAAAACACTTTTTGCACTTGTGATAGTGTTGAAAAACCACTTTTCGCACTTGTGTTAGTGTTGAAAAACCACTTTTCGCACTTGTGTTAGTGTTGAAAAACCACTTTTCGCACTTGTGTTGGTGCAGGAAACCACTTTTGCACTTGTATTAGTCTGGAAAAAACACTTTTTGCACTTGTGTTAGTGTTGAAAAACCACTTTTCGCACTTGTGTTAGTGTTGAAAAACCACTTTTCGCACTTGTGTTGGTGCAGGAAACCACTTTTGCACTTGTATTAGTGTGGAAAAAACCACTTTTCGCACTTGTGTTAGTGTTGAAAAACCACTTTTCGCACTTGTGTTAGTGTTGAAAAACGAATTTTCGCACTTGTGTTGGTGCAGGAAACCACTTTTGCACTTGTATTAGTGTGGAAAAACCACTTTTCGCAATTGTGTTAGTGTTGAAAAACCACTTTTCGCACTTGTGTTAGTGTTGAAAAACCACTTTTCGCACTTGTGTTGGTGCAAGAAACCACTTTTGCACTTGTATTAGAGTGGAAAAACCACTTTTCGCACTTGTGTTAGTGTTGAAAACCCACTTTTTGCACTTGTGTTAGTGTTGAAAAACCACTTTTCGCACTTGTGTTAGTGTTGAAAAACCACTTTTCCCACTTGTGTTAGTGTTGAAAAACCACTTTTCGCACTTGTGTTGGTGCAGGAAACCACTTTTGCACTTGTATTAGTGTGGAAAAACCACTTTTCGCACTTGTGTTAGTGTTGAAAAAGCTTGTGTTAGTGTTGAAAAACCACTTTTCGCACTTGTGTTAGTGTTGAAAAACCACTTTTCGCACTTGTGTTAGTGTTGAAAAACCACTTTTCGCACTTGTGTTGGTGCAGGAAACCACTTTTGCACTTGTATTAGTCTGGAAAAAACACTTCGCACTTGTGTTAGTGTTGAAAAACCACTTTTCGCACTTGTGTTAGTGTTGAAAAACCACTTTTCGCACTTGTGTTGGTGCAGGAAACCACTTTTGCACTTGTATTAGTGTGGAAAACCACTTTTCGCACTTGTGTTAGTGTTGAAAAACCACTTTTTGCACTTGTGTTAGTGTTGAAAAACGACTTTTCGCACTTGTGTTGGTGCAGGAAACCACTTTTGCACTTGTATTAGTGTGGAAAAACCACTTTTCGCACTTGTGTTAGTGTTGAAAAACCACTTTTCGCACTTGTGTTAGTGTTGAAAAACCACTTTTCGCACTTGTGTTGGTGCAGGAAACCACTTTTGCACTTGTATTAGAGTGGAAAAACCACTTTTCGCACTTGTGTTAGTGTTGAAAACCCACTTTTTGCACTTGTGTTAGTGTAGAAAATCCACTTTTCGCACTTGTGTTGGTGCAGGAAACCACTTTTGCACTTGTACTAGTGTGGAAAAAACAATTTTTGCACTTGTGATAGTGTTGAAAAACCACTTTTCGCACTTGTGTTAGTGTTGAAAAACCACTTTTCGCACATGTGTTAGTGAAGGAAACCACTTTTGCACTTGTGTTAGTGTTGAAAAACCACTTTTCACACTTGTGTTAGTGTTGAAAAACCACTTTTCGCACTTGCGTTGGTGCAGGAAACCACTTTTGCACTTGTATTAGTTTTTGAAAAACCACTTTTCGCACTTGTGTTAGTGTTGAAAAACCACTTTTCGCACTTGTGTTAGTGGTGAAAAACCACTTTTCGCACTTGTGTTGGTGCAGGAAACCACTTTTGCACTTGTATTAGTGTGGAAAAACCACTTTTTGCACTTGTGTTAGTGTTGAAAAACCACTTTTCGCACTTGTGTTAGTGTTGAAAAACCACTTTTCGCACTTGTGTTGGTGCAGGAAACCACTTTTGCACTTGTATTAGTGTGGAAAAACCACTTTTCGCACTTCTGTTAGTGTTGAATACCCACTTTTTGCATTTGTGTTAGTGTTGAAAATCCACTTTTCGCACTTGTGTTGGTGCAGGAAACCACTTTTGCACTTGTACTAGTGTGGAAAAAACACTTTTTGCACTTGTGATAGTGTTGAAAAACCACTTTTCGCACTTGTGTTAGTGTTGAAAAACCACTTTTCGCACATGTGTTAGTGAAGGAAACCACTTTTGCACTTGTGTTAGTGTTGAAAAACCACTTTTTGCACTTGTGTTAGTGTTGAAAAACCACTTTTTGCACTTGTGTTAGTGTTGAAAAACCACTTTTCGCACTTGTGTTAGTGTTGAAAAACCACTTTTCGCACTTGTGTTGGTGCAGGAAACCACTTTTGTACTTGTATTAGTGTGGAAAAACACTTTTCGCACTTGTGTTAGTGTTGAAAAACCACTTTTCGCACTTGTGTTAGTGTTGAAAAACCACTTTTCGCACTTGTGTTGGTTGGTGCAGGAAACCACTTTTGCACTTGTATTAGTGTGGAAAAACCACTTTTCGCACTTGTGTTAGTGTTGAAAAACAACTTTTCGCACTTGTGTTAGTGTTGAAAAACCACTTTTCGCACTTGTATTGGTGCAGGAAACCACTTTTGCACTTGTATTAGTGTCGAAAAACCACTTTTCGCACTTGTGTTAGTGTTGAAAAACCACTTTTCGCACTTGTGTTAGTGTTGAAAAACCACTTTTCGCACTTGTGTTGGTGCAGGAAACAACTTTTGCACTTGTATTAGTGTGGAAAAACCACTTTTCGCACTGGTGTTAGTGTTGAAAAACCACTTTTCGCACTTGTGTTAGTGTTGAAAAACCACTTTTCGCACTTGTGTTAGTGTTGAAAAACCATTTTTCGCACATGTGTTAGTGTTGAAAAACCACTTTTCGCACTTGTGTTAGTGTTGAAAAACCACTTTTCGCACTTGTGTTGGTGCAGGAAACCACTTTTGCACTTGTATTAGTGTGGAAAAACCACTTTTTGCACTTGTGATAGTGTTGAAAAACCACTTTTCGCACTTGTGTTAGTGTTGAAAAACCACTTTTCGCACTTGTGTTGGTGCAGGAAACCACTTTTGCACTTGTATTAGTGTGGAAAAAACCACTTTTCGCACTTGTGTTAGTGTTGAAAAACCACTTTTCGCACTTGTGTTAGTGTTGAAAAACCACTTTTCGCACATGTGTTGGTGCAGGAAACCACTTTTGCACTTGTATTAGAGTGGAAAAACCACTTTTCGCACTTGTGTTAGTGTTGAAAAGCCACTTTTTGCACTTGTGTTAGTGTTGAAAAACCACTTTTCGCACTTGTGTTAGTGTTGAAAAACCACTTTTCCCACTTGTGTTAGTGTTGAAAAACCACTTTTCGCACTTGTGTTGGTGCAGGAAACCACTTTTGCACTTGTATTAGTGTGGAAAAACCACTTTTCGCACTTGTGTTAGTGTTGAAAAACCTTGTGTTAGTGTTGAAAAACCACTTTTCGCACTTGTGTTAGTGTTGAAAACCCACTTTTCGCACTTGTGTTAGTGTTGAAAAACCACTTTTCGCACTTGTGTTACTGTTGAAAAACCACTTTTCGCACTTGTGTTGGTGCAGGAAACCACTTTTGTACTTGTATTAGTGTGGAAAAAACACTTTTCGCACTTGTGTTAGTGTTGAAAAACCACTTTTCGCACTTGTGTTAGTGTTGAAAAACCACTTTTCGCACTTGTGTTGGTGCAGGAAACCACTTTTGCACTTGTATTAGTGTGGAAAAACCACTTTTCGCACTTGTGTTAGTGTTGAAAAACAACTTTTCGCACTTGTGTTAGTGTTGAAAAACCACTTTTCGCACTTGTATTGGTGCAGGAAACCACTTTTGCACTTGTATTAGTGTCGAAAAACCACTTTTCGCACTTGTGTTAGTGTTGAAAAACCACTTTTCGCACTTGTGTTAGTGTTGAAAAACCTTGTGTTAGTGTTGAAAAACCACTTTTCGCACTTGTGTTGGTGCAGGAAACCACTTTTGCACTTGTATTAGTGTGGAAAAACCACTTTTCGCACTTGTGTTAGTGTTGAAAACCCACTTTTTGCACTTGTGTTAGTGTTGAAAATCCACTTTTCGCACTTGTGTTGGTGCAGGAAACCACTTTTGCACTTGTACTAGTGTGGAAAAAACACTTTTTGCACTTGTGATAGTGTTGAAAAACCACTTTTCGCACTTGTGTTAGTGTTGAAAAACCACTTTTCGCACTTGTGTTAGTGTTGAAAAACCACTTTTCGCACTTGTGTTGGTGCAGGAAACCACTTTTACACTTGTATTATTGTGGAAAAACCACTTTTCGCACTTGTGTTAGTGTTGAAAAACCACTTTTCGCACTCGTGTTAGTGTTGAAAAACGACTTTTCGCACTTGTGTTGGTGCAGGAAACCACTTTTGCACTTGTATTAGTGTGGAAAAACCACTTTTCGCACTTGTGTTAGTGTTGAAAAACCACTTTTCGCACTTGTGTTGGTGCAGGAAACCACTTTTGCACTTGTATTAGTCTGGAAAAAACACTTCGCCCTTGTGTTAGTGTTGAAAAACCACTTTTTGCACTTGTGTTAGTGTTGAAAAACCACTTTTCGCACTTGTGTTGGTGCAGGAAACCACTTTTGCACTTGTATTAGTGTGGAAAAACCACTTTTCGCACTTGTGTTAGTGTTGAAAAACCACTTTTTGCACTTGTGTTAGTGTTGAAAAACGACTTTTCGCACTTGTGTTGGTGCAGGAAACCACTTTTGCACTTGTATTAGTGTGGAAAAACCACTTTTCGCACTTGTGTTAGTGTTGAAAAACCACTTTTCGCACTTGTGTTAGTGTTGAAAAACCACTTTTCGCACTTGTGTTGGTGCAGGAAACCACTTTTGCACTTGTATTAGAGTGGAAAACCACTTTTCGCACTTGTGTTAGTGTTGAAAACCCACTTTTTGCACTTGTGTTAGTGTAGAAAATCCACTTTTCGCACTTGTGTTGGTGCAGGAAACCACTTTTGCACTTGTACTAGTGTGGAAAAAACACTTTTTGCACTTGTGATAGTGTTGAAAAACCACTTTTCGCACTTGTGTTAGTGTTGAAAAACCACTTTTCGCACATGTGTTAGTGAAGGAAACCACTTTTGCACTTGTGTTAGTGTTGAAAAACCACTTTTCACACTTGTGTTAGTGTTCAAAAACCACTTTTCGCACTTGCGTTGGTGCAGGAAACCACTTTTGCACTTGTATTAGTTTTTGAAAAACCACTTTTCGCACTTGTGTTAGTGTTGAAAAACCACTTTTCGCACTTGTGTTAGTGGTGAAAAACCACTTTTCGCACTTGTGTTGGTGCAGGAAACCACTTTTGCACTTGTATTAGTGTGGAAAAACCACTTTTTGCACTTGTGTTAGTGTTGAAAAACCACTTTTCGCACTTGTGTTAGTGTTGAAAAACCACTTTTCGCACTTGTGTTGGTGCAGGAAACCACTTTTGCACTTGTATTAGTGTGGAAAAACCACTTTTCGCACTTTTGTTAGTGTTGAAAACCCACTTTTTGCATTTGTGTTAGTGTTGAAAATCCACTTTTCGCACTTGTGTTGGTGCAGGAAACCACTTTTGCACTTGTACTAGTGTGGAAAAAACACTTTTTGCACTTGTGATAGTGTTGAAAAACCACTTTTTGCACTTGTGTTAGTGTTGAAAAACCACTTTTCGCACATGTGTTAGTGAAGGAAACCACTTTTGCACTTGTGTTAGTGTTGAAAAACCACTTTTTGCACTTGTGTTAGTGTTGAAAAACCACTTTTTGCACTTGTGTTAGTGTTGAAAAACCACTTTTCGCACTTGTGTTAGTGTTGAAAACCCACTTTTCGCACTTGTGTTAGTGTTGAAAAACCACTTTTCGCACTTGTGTTAGTGTTGAAAAACCACTTTTCGCACTTGTGTTGGTGCAGGAAACCACTTTTGTACTTGTATTAGTGTGGAAAAAACACTTTTCGCACTTGTGTTAGTGTTGAAAAACCACTTTTCGCACTTGTGTTAGTGTTGAAAAACCACTTTTCGCACTTGTGTTGGTTGGTGCAGGAAACCACTTTTGCACTTGTATTAGTGTGGAAAAACCACTTTTCGCACTTGTGTTAGTGTTGAAAAACAACTTTTCGCACTTGTGTTAGTGTTGAAAAACCACTTTTCGCACTTGTATTGGTGCAGGCAACCACTTTTGCACTTGTATTAGTGTCGAAAAACCACTGTTCGCACTTGTGTTAATGTTGAAAAACCACTTTTCGCACTTGTGTTAGTGTTGAAAAACCACTTTTCGCACTTGTGTTGGTGCAGGAAACAACTTTTGCACTTGTATTAGTGTGGAAAAACCACTTTTCGCACTGGTGTTAGTGTTGAAAAACCACTTTTCGCACTTGTGATAGTGTTGAAAAACCACTTTTCGCACTTGTGTTAGTGTTGAAAAACCACTTTTCGCACATGTGTTAGTGTTGAAAAACCACTTTTCGCACTTGTGTTAGTGTTGAAAAACCACTTTTCGCACTTGTGTTGGTGCAGGAAACCACTTTTGCACTTGTATTAGTGTGGAAAAAACACTTTTTGCACTTGTGATAGTGTTGAAAAACCACTTTTCGCACTTGTGTTAGTGTTGAAAAACCACTTTTCGCACTTGTGTTAGTGTTGAAAAACCACTTTTCGCACTTGTGTTGGTGCAGGAAACCACTTTTGCACTTGTATTAGTCTGGAAAAAACACTTTTCGCACTTGTGTTAGTGTTGAAAAACCACTTTTCGCACTTGTGTTAGTGTTGAAAAACCACTTTTCGCACTTGTGTTGGTGCAGGAAACCACTTTTGCACTTGTATTAGTGTGGAAAAACCACTTTTCGCACTTGTGTTAGTGTTGAAAAACCACTTTTCGCACTTGTGTTAGTGTTGAAAAACGAATTTTCGCACTTGTGTTGGTGCAGGAAACCACTTTTGCACTTGTATTAGTCTGGAAAAAACACTTCGCCCTTGTGTTAGTGTTGAAAAACCACTTTTTGCACTTGTGTTAGTGTTGAAAAACCACTTTTCGCACTTGTGTTGGTGCAGGAAACCACTTTTGCACTTGTATTAGTGTGGAAAAACCACTTTTCGCACTTGTGTTAGTGTTGAAAAACCACTTTTTGCACTTGTGTTAGTGTTGAAAAACGACTTTTCGCACTTGTGTTGGTGCAGGAAACCACTTTTGCACTTGTATTAGTGTGGAAAAACCACTTTTCGCACTTGTGTTAGTGTTGAAAAACCACTTTTCGCACTTGTGTTAGTGTTGAAAAACCACTTTTCGCACTTGTGTTGGTGCAGGAAACCACTTTTGCACTTGTATTAGAGTGGAAAACCACTTTTCGCACTTGTGTTAGTGTTGAAAACCCATTTTTTGCACTTGTGTTAGTGTAGAAAATCCACTTTTCGCACTTGTGTTGGTGCAGGAAACCACTTTTGCACTTGTACTAGTGTGGAAAAAACACTTTTTGCACTTGTGATAGTGTTGAAAAACCACTTTTCGCACTTGTGTTAGTGTTGAAAAACCACTTTTCGCACATGTGTTAGTGAAGGAAACCACTTTTGCACTTGTGTTAGTGTTGAAAAACCACTTTTCACACTTGTGTTAGTGTTCAAAAACCACTTTTCGCACTTGCGTTGGTGCAGGAAACCACTTTTGCACTTGTATTAGTTTTTGAAAAACCACTTTTCGCACTTGTGTTAGTGTTGAAAAACCACTTTTCGCACTTGTGTTAGTGGTGAAAAACCACTTTTCGCACTTGTGTTGGTGCAGGAAACCACTTTTGCACTTGTATTAGTGTGGAAAAACCAATTTTGCACTTGTGTTAGTGTTGAAAAACCACTTTTCGCACTTGTGTTAGTGTTGAAAAACCACTTTTCGCACTTGTGTTGGTGCAGGAAACCACTTTTGCACTTGTATTAGTGTGGAAAAACCACTTTTCGCACTTTTGTTAGTGTTGAAAACCCACTTTTTGCATTTGTGTTAGTGTTGAAAATCCACTTTTCGCACTTGTGTTGGTGCAGGAAACCACTTTTGCACTTGTACTAGTGTGGAAAAAACACTTTTTGCACTTGTGATAGTGTTGAAAAACCACTTTTTGCACTTGTGTTAGTGTTGAAAAACCACTTTTCGCACATGTGTTAGTGAAGGAAACCACTTTTGCACTTGTGTTAGTGTTGAAAAACCACTTTTTGCACTTGTGTTAGTGTTGAAAAACCACTTTTTGCACTTGTGTTAGTGTTGAAAAACCACTTTTCGCACTTGTGTTAGTGTTGAAAACCCACTTTTCGCACTTGTGTTAGTGTTGAAAAACCACTTTTCGCACTTGTGTTAGTGTTGAAAAACCACTTTTCGCACTTGTGTTGGTGCAGGAAACCACTTTTGTACTTGTATTAGTGTGGAAAAAACACTTTTCGCACTTGTGTTAGTGTTGAAAAACCACTTTTCGCACTTGTGTTAGTGTTGAAAAACCACTTTTCGCACTTGTGTTGGTTGGTGCAGGAAACCACTTTTGCACTTGTATTAGTGTGGAAAAACCACTTTTCGCACTTGTGTTAGTGTTGAAAAACAACTTTTCGCACTTGTGTTAGTGTTGAAAAACCACTTTTCGCACTTGTATTGGTGCAGGCAACCACTTTTGCACTTGTATTAGTGTCGAAAAACCACTGTTCGCACTTGTGTTAATGTTGAAAAACCACTTTTCGCACTTGTGTTAGTGTTGAAAAACCACTTTTCGCACTTGTGTTGGTGCAGGAAACAACTTTTGCACTTGTATTAGTGTGGAAAAACCACTTTTCGCACTGGTGTTAGTGTTGAAAAACCACTTTTCGCACTTGTGATAGTGTTGAAAACCACTTTTCGCACTTGTGTTAGTGTTGAAAAACCACTTTTCGCACATGTGTTAGTGTTGAAAAACCACTTTTCGCACTTGTGTTAGTGTTGAAAAACCAATTTTCGCACTTGTGTTGGTGCAGGAAACCACTTTTGCACTTGTATTAGTGTGGAAAAAACACTTTTTGCACTTGTGATAGTGTTGAAAAACCACTTTTCGCACTTGTGTTAGTGTTGAAAAACCACTTTTCGCACTTGTGTTAGTGTTGAAAAACCACTTTTCGCACTTGTGTTGGTGCAGGAAACCACTTTTGCACTTGTATTAGTCTGGAAAAAACACTTTTCGCACTTGTGTTAGTGTTGAAAAACCACTTTTCGCACTTGTGTTAGTGTTGAAAAACCACTTTTCGCACTTGTGTTGGTGCAGGAAACCACTTTTGCACTTGTATTAGTGTGGAAAAACCACTTTTCGCACTTGTGTTAGTGTTGAAAAACCACTTTTCGCACTTGTGTTAGTGTTGAAAAACGAATTTTCGCACTTGTGTTGGTGCAGGAAACCACTTTTGCACTTGTATTAGTGTGGAAAAACCACTTTTCGCACTTGTGTTAGTGTTGAAAAACCACTTTTCGCACTTGTGTTAGTGTTGAAAAACCACTTTTCGCACTTGTGTTGGTGCAAGAAACCACTTTTGCACTTGTATTAGAGTGGAAAAACCACTTTTCGCACTTGTGTTAGTGTTGAAAACCCACTTTTTGCACTTGTGTTAGTGTTGAAAAACCACTTTTCGCACTTGTGTTAGTGTTGAAAAACCACTTTTCCCACTTGTGTTAGTGTTGAAAAACCACTTTTCGCACTTGTGTTGGTGCAGGAAACCACTTTTGCACTTGTATTAGTGTGGAAAAACCACTTTTCGCACTTGTGTTAGTGTTGAAAAAGCTTGTGTTAGTGTTGAAAAACCACTTTTCGCACTTGTGTTAGTGTTGAAAAACCACTTTTCGCACTTGTGTTAGTGTTGAAAAACCACTTTTCGCACTTGTGTTGGTGCAGGAAACCACTTTTGCACTTGTATTAGTCTGGAAAAAACACTTCGCACTTGTGTTAGTGTTGAAAAACCACTTTTCGCACTTGTGTTAGTGTTGAAAAACCACTTTTCGCACTTGTGTTGGTGCAGGAAACCACTTTTGCACTTGTATTAGTGTGGAAAAACCACTTTTCGCACTTGTGTTAGTGTTGAAAAACCACTTTTTGCACTTGTGTTAGTGTTGAAAAACGACTTTTCGCACTTGTGTTGGTGCAGGAAACCACTTTTGCACTTGTATTAGTGTGGAAAAACCACTTTTCGCACTTGTGTTAGTGTTGAAAAACCACTTTTCGCACTTGTGTTAGTGTTGAAAAACCACTTTTCGCACTTGTGTTGGTGCAGGAAACCACTTTTGCACTTGTATTAGAGTGGAAAAACCACTTTTTGCACTTGTGTTAGTGTTGAAAACCCACTTTTTGCACTTGTGTTAGTGTAGAAAATCCACTTTTCGCACTTGTGTTGGTGCAGGAAACCACTTTTGCACTTGTACTAGTGTGGAAAAAACAATTTTTGCACTTGTGATAGTGTTGAAAAACCACTTTTCGCACTTGTGTTAGTGTTGAAAAACCACTTTTCGCACATGTGTTAGTGAAGGAAACCACTTTTGCACTTGTGTTAGTGTTGAAAAACCACTTTTCACACTTGTGTTAGTGTTGAAAAACCACTTTTCGCACTTGCGTTGGTGCAGGAAACCACTTTTGCACTTGTATTAGTTTTTGAAAAACCACTTTTCGCACTTGTGTTAGTGTTGAAAAACCACTTTTCGCACTTGTGTTAGTGGTGAAAAACCACTTTTCGCACTTGTGTTGGTGCAGGAAACCACTTTTGCACTTGTATTAGTGTGGAAAAACCACTTTTTGCACTTGTGTTAGTGTTGAAAAACCACTTTTCGCACTTGTGTTAGTGTTGAAAAACCACTTTTCGCACTTGTGTTGGTGCAGGAAACCACTTTTGCACTTGTATTAGTGTGGAAAAACCACTTTTCGCACTTCTGTTAGTGTTGAATACCCACTTTTTGCATTTGTGTTAGTGTTGAAAATCCACTTTTCGCACTTGTGTTGGTGCAGGAAACCACTTTTGCACTTGTACTAGTGTGGAAAAAACACTTTTTGCACTTGTGATAGTGTTGAAAAACCACTTTTCGCACTTGTGTTAGTGTTGAAAAACCACTTTTCGCACATGTGTTAGTGAAGGAAACCACTTTTGCACTTGTGTTAGTGTTGAAAAACCACTTTTTGCACTTGTGTTAGTGTTGAAAAACCACTTTTTGCACTTGTGTTAGTGTTGAAAAACCACTTTTCGCACTTGTGTTAGTGTTGAAAAACCACTTTTCGCACTTGTGTTGGTGCAGGAAACCACTTTTGTACTTGTATTAGTGTGGAAAAACACTTTTCGCACTTGTGTTAGTGTTGAAAAACCACTTTTCGCACTTGTGTTAGTGTTGAAAAACCACTTTTCGCACTTGTGTTGGTTGGTGCAGGAAACCACTTTTGCACTTGTATTAGTGTGGAAAAACCACTTTTCGCACTTGTGTTAGTGTTGAAAAACAACTTTTCGCACTTGTGTTAGTGTTGAAAAACCACTTTTCGCACTTGTATTGGTGCAGGAAACCACTTTTGCACTTGTATTAGTGTCGAAAAACCACTTTTCGCACTTGTGTTAGTGTTGAAAAACCACTTTTCGCACTTGTGTTAGTGTTGAAAAACCACTTTTCGCACTTGTGTTGGTGCAGGAAACAACTTTTGCACTTGTATTAGTGTGGAAAAACCACTTTTCGCACTGGTGTTAGTGTTGAAAAACCACTTTTCGCACTTGTGTTAGTGTTGAAAAACCACTTTTCGCACTTGTGTTAGTGTTGAAAAACCATTTTTCGCACATGTGTTAGTGTTGAAAAACCACTTTTCGCACTTGTGTTAGTGTTGAAAAACCACTTTTCGCACTTGTGTTGGTGCAGGAAACCACTTTTGCACTTGTATTAGTGTGGAAAAACCACTTTTTGCACTTGTGATAGTGTTGAAAAACCACTTTTCGCACTTGTGTTAGTGTTGAAAAACCACTTTTCGCACTTGTGTTGGTGCAGGAAACCACTTTTGCACTTGTATTAGTGTGGAAAAAACCACTTTTCGCACTTGTGTTAGTGTTGAAAAACCACTTTTCGCACTTGTGTTAGTGTTGAAAAACCACTTTTCGCACTTGTGTTGGTGCAGGAAACCACTTTTGCACTTGTATTAGAGTGGAAAAACCACTTTTCGCACTTGTGTTAGTGTTGAAAAGCCACTTTTTGCACTTGTGTTAGTGTTGAAAAACCACTTTTCGCACTTGTGTTAGTGTTGAAAAACCACTTTTCCCACTTGTGTTAGTGTTGAAAAACCACTTTTCGCACTTGTGTTGGTGCAGGAAACCACTTTTGCACTTGTATTAGTGTGGAAAAACCACTTTTCGCACTTGTGTTAGTGTTGAAAAACCTTGTGTTAGTGTTGAAAAACCACTTTTCGCACTTGTGTTAGTGTTGAAAACCCACTTTTCGCACTTGTGTTAGTGTTGAAAAACCACTTTTCGCACTTGTGTTACTGTTGAAAAACCACTTTTCGCACTTGTGTTGGTGCAGGAAACCACTTTTGTACTTGTATTAGTGTGGAAAAAACACTTTTCGCACTTGTGTTAGTGTTGAAAAACCACTTTTCGCACTTTTGTTAGTGTTGAAAAACCACTTTTCGCACTTGTGTTGGTGCAGGAAACCACTTTTGCACTTGTATTAGTGTGGAAAAACCACTTTTCGCACTTGTGTTAGTGTTGAAAAACAACTTTTCGCACTTGTGTTAGTGTTGAAAAACCACTTTTCGCACTTGTATTGGTGCAGGAAACCACTTTTGCACTTGTATTAGTGTCGAAAAACCACTTTTCGCACTTGTGTTAGTGTTGAAAAACCACTTTTCGCACTTGTGTTAGTGTTGAAAAACCACTTTTCGCACTTGTGTTGGTGCAGGAAACAACTTTTGCACTTGTATTAGTGTGGAAAAACCACTTTTCGCACTTGTGTTAGTGTTGAAAAACCACTTTTCGCACTTGTGATAGTGTTGAAAAACCACTTTTCGCACTTGTGTTAGTGTTGAAAAACCACTTTTCGCACATGTGTTAGTGTTGAAAAACCACTTTTCGCACTTGTGTTAGTGTTGAAAAACCACTTTTCGCACTTGTGTTGGTGCAGGAAACCATTTTGCACTTGTATTAGTGTGTAAAAAACACTTTTTGCACTTGTGATAGTGTTGAAAAACCACTTTTCGCACTTGTGTTGGTGCAGGAAACCACTTTTGCACTTGTATTAGAGTGGAAAAACCACTTTTCGCACTTGTGTTAGTGTTGAAAAGCCACTTTTTGCACTTGTGTTAGTGTTGAAAAACCACTTTTCGCACTTGTGTTAGTGTTGAAAAACCACTTTTCCCACTTGTGTTAGTGTTGAAAAACCACTTTTCGCACTTGTGTTGGTGCAGGAAACCACTTTTGCACTTGTATTAGTGTGGAAAAACCACTTTTCGCACTTGTGTTAGTGTTGAAAAACCTTGTGTTAGTGTTGAAAAACCACTTTTCGCACTTGTGTTAGTGTTGAAAACCCACTTTTCGCACTTGTGTTAGTGTTGAAAAACCACTTTTCGCACTTGTGTTACTGTTGAAAAACCACTTTTCGCACTTGTGTTGGTGCAGGAAACCACTTTTGTACTTGTATTAGTGTGGAAAAAAACACTTTTCGCACTTGTGTTAGTGTTGAAAAACCACTTTTCGCACTTTTGTTAGTGTTGAAAAACCACTTTTCGCACTTGTGTTGGTGCAGGAAACCACTTTTGCACTTGTATTAGTGTGGAAAAACCACTTTTCGCACTTGTGTTAGTGTTGAAAAACAACTTTTCGCACTTGTGTTAGTGTTGAAAAACCACTTTTCGCACTTGTATTGGTGCAGGAAACCACTTTTGCACTTGTATTAGTGTCGAAAAACCACTTTTCGCACTTGTGTTAGTGTTGAAAAACCACTTTTCGCACTTGTGTTAGTGTTGAAAAACCACTTTTCGCACTTGTGTTGGTGCAGGAAACAACTTTTGCACTTGTATTAGTGTGGAAAAACCACTTTTCGCACTTGTGTTAGTGTTGAAAAACCACTTTTCGCACTTGTGATAGTGTTGAAAAACCACTTTTCGCACTTGTGTTAGTGTTGAAAAACCACTTTTCGCACATGTGTTAGTGTTGAAAAACCACTTTTCGCACTTGTGTTAGTGTTGAAAAACCACTTTTCGCACTTGTGTTGGTGCAGGAAACCATTTTGCACTTGTATTAGTGTGTAAAAAACACTTTTTGCACTTGTGATAGTGTTGAAAAACCACTTTTCGCACTTGTGTTGGTGCAGGAAACCACTTTTGCACTTGTATTAGAGTGGAAAAACCACTTTTCGCACTTGTGTTAGTGTTGAAAACCCACTTTTTGCACTTGTGTTAGTGTAGAAAATCCACTTTTCGCACTTGTGTTGGTGCAGGAAACCACTTTTGCACTTGTACTAGTGTGGAAAAAACACTTTTTGCACTTGTGATAGTGTTGAAAAACCACTTTTCGCACTTGTGTTAGTGTTGAAAAACCACTTTTCGCACATGTGTTAGTGAAGGAAACCACTTTTGCACTTGTGTTAGTGTTGAAAAACCACTTTTCACACTTGTGTTAGTGTTGAAAAACCACTTTTCGCACTTGTGTTGGTACAGGAAACCACTTTTGCACTTGTATTAGTGTGGAAAAAACACTTTTTGCACTTGTGATAGTGTTGAAAAACCACTTTTCGGACTTGTGTTAGTGTTGAAAAACCACTTTTCATACTTGCGTTGGTGCAGGAAACCACTTTTGCACTTGTATTAGTGTGGAAAAAACACTTTTTGCACTTGTGATAGTGTTGAAAAACCACTTTTCGCACTTGTGTTAGTGTTGAAAAAACACTTTTTGCACTTGTATTAGTGTTGAAAAACCACTTTTCGCACTTGTGTTGGTGCAGGAAACCACTTTTGCACTTGTATTAGTGTGGAAAAAACACTTTTCGCACTTGTGTTAGTGTTGAAAAACCACTTTTTGCACTTGTGTTAGTGTTGAAAAACCACTTTTCACACTTGTGTTAGTTTTTGAAAAACCACTTTTCGCACTTGTGTTAGTGTTGAAAAACCACTTTTCGCACTTGTGTTAGTGTTGAAAAAACACTTTTTGCACTTGTATTAGTGTTGAAAAACCACTTTTCGCACTTGTGTTGGTGCAGGAAACCACTTTTGCACTTGTATTAGTGTGGAAAAAACACTTTTTGCACTTGTGATAGTGTTGAAAAACCACTTTTCGCACTTGTGTTAGTGTTGAAAAACCACTTTTCGCACTTGTGTTGGTGCAGGAAACCACTTTTGCACTTGTATTAGTGTGGAAAAAACACTTTTCGCACTTGTGTTAGTGTTGAAAAACCACTTTTCGCACTTGTGTTGGTGCAGGAAACCACTTTTGCACTTGTATTAGTTTTTGAAAAACCACTTTTCGCACTTGTGTTAGTGTTGAAAAACCACTTTTCGCACTTGTGTTAGTGTTGAAAAACCACTTTTCGCACTTGTGTTATTGTTGAAAAACCACTTTTCGCACTTGTGTTAGTGTTGAAAAACTACTTTTCGCACTTGTGTTGGTGCAGGAAACCACTTTTGCACTTGTATTAGTGTGGAAAAACCACTTTTTGCACCTGTGTTAGTGTTGAAAAACCACTTTTCGCACTTGTGTTAGTGTTGAAAAACCACTTTTCGCACTTGTGTTGGTGCAGGAAACCACTTTTGCACTTGTATTAGTGTGGAAAAACCACTTTTCGCACTTCTGTTAGTGTTGAAAACCCACTTTTTGCATTTGTGTTAGTGTTGAAAATCCACTTTTCGCACTTGTGTTGGTGCAGGAAACCACTTTTGCACTTGTACTAGTGTGGAAAAAACACTTTTTGCACTTGTGATAGTGTTGAAAAACCACTTTTCGCACTTGTGTTAGTGTTGAAAAACCACTTTTCGCACTTGTGTTAGTGTTGAAAAACCACTTTTTGCACTTGTGTTAGTGTTGAAAACCCACTTTTCGCACTTGTGTTAGTGTTGAAAAACCACTTTTCACACTTGTGTTAGTGTTGAAAAACCACTTTTTGCACTTGTGTTGGTGCAGGAAACCACTTTTGCACTTGTGTTAGTGTTGAAAAACCACTTTTTGCACTTGTGTTAGTGTTGAAAAACCACTTTTTGCACTTGTGTTAGTGTTGAAAAACCACTTTTTGCACTTGTGTTAGTGTTGAAAACCCACTTTTCGCACTTGTGTTAGTGTTGAAAAACCACTTTTCGCACTTGTGTTGGTACAGGAAACCACTTTTGCACTTGTATTAGTGTGGAAAAAACACTTTTTGCATTTGTGATAGTGTTGAAAAACCACTTTTCGGACTTGTGTTAGTGTTGAAAAACCACTTTTCGCACTTGCGTTGGTGCAGGAAACCACTTTTGCACTTGTATTAGTGTGGAAAAAACACTTTTTGCACTTGTGATAGTGTTGAAAAACCACTTTTCGCACTTGTGTTAGTGTTGAAAAAACACTTTTTGCACTTGTGTTAGTGTTGAAAAACCACTTTTCGCACTTGTGTTGGTGCAGGAAACCACTTTTGCACTTGTATTAGTGTGGAAAAAACACTTTTCGCACTTGTGTTAGTGTTGAAAAACCACTTTTTGCACTTGTGTTAGTGTTGAAAAACCACTTTTCACACTTGTGTTAGTGTTGAAAAACCACTTTTCGCACTTGTGTTGGTGCAGGAAACCACTTTTGCACTTGTATTAGTTTTTGAAAAACCACTTTTCGCACTTGTGTTAGTGTTGAAAAACCACTTTTCGCACTTGTGTTAGTGTTGAAAAACCACTTTTCGCACTTGTGTTGGTGCAGGAAACCACTTTTGCACTTGTATTAGTGTGGAAAAACCACTTTTTGCACTTGTGTTAGTGTTGAAAAACCACTTTTCGCACTTGTGTTAGTGTTGAAAAACCACTTTTCGCACTTGTGTTGGTGCAGGAAACCACTTTTGCACTTGTATTAGTGTGGAAAAACCACTTTTCGCACTTCTGTTAGTGTTGAAAACCCACTTTTTGCATTTGTGTTAGTGTTGAAAATCCACTTTTCGCACTTGTGTTGGTGCAGGAAACCACTTTTGCACTTGTGTTAGTGTTGAAAAACCACTTTTTGCACTTGTGTTAGTGTTGAAAAACCACTTTTCGCACTTGTGTTGGTGCAGGAAACCACTTTTGCACTTGTATTAGTGTGGAAAAAACACTTTTTGCACTTGTGATAGTGTTGAAAAACCACTTTTCGCACTTGTGTTAGAGTTGAAAAAACACTTATCGCACTTGTGTTAGTGTTGAAAAACAACTTTTCGCACTTGTGTTGGTGCAGGAAACCACTTTTGCACTTGTATTAGTGTGGAAAAAACACTTTTCGCACTTGTATTAGTGTTGAAAAACCACTTTTCGCACTTGTGTTAGTGTTGAAAAACCACTTTTCCCACTTGTGTTAGTGTTGAAAAACCACTTTTCCCACTTGTGTTGGTGCAGGAAACCACTTTTGCACTTGTATTAGTGTGGAAAAACCACTTTTCGCACTTGTGTTAGTGTTGAAAACCCACTTTTTGCACTTGTGTTAGTGTTGAAAATCCACTTTTCGCACTTGTGTTGGTGCAGGAAACCACTTTTTCACTTGTACTAGTGTGGAAAAAAACACTTTTTGCACTTGTGATAGTGTTGAAAAAACACTTTTCGCACTTGTGTTAGTGTTGAAAAACCACTTTTCGCACATGTGTTAGTGTTGAAAAACCACTTTTCGCACTTGTGTTGGTACAGGAAACCACTTTTGCACTTGTATTAGTGTGGAAAAAACACTTTTTGCACTTGTGATAGTGTTGAAAAACCACTTTTCGCACTTGTGTTAGTGTTGAAAAAACACTTTTTGCACTTGTGTTAGTGTTGAAAAACCACTTTTCGCACTTGTGTTGGTGCAGGAAACCACTTTTGCACTTGTATTAGTGTGGAAAAAACACTTTTCGCACTTGTGTTAGTGTTGAAAAACCACTTTTTGCACTTGTGTTAGTGTTGAAAAACCACTTTTCACACTTGTGTTAGTGTTGAAAAACCACTTTTCGCACTTGTGTTGGTGCAGGAAACCACTTTTGCACTTGTATTAGTTTTTGAAAAACCACTTTTCGCACTTGTGTTAGTGTTGAAAAACCACTTTTCGCACTTGTGTTAGTGTTGAAAAAACCACTTTTCGCACTTGTGTTGGTGCAGGAAACCACTTTTGCACTTGTATTAGTGTGGAAAAACCACTTTTTGCACTTGTATTAGTTTTTGAAAAACCACTTTTCGCACTTGTGTTAGTGTTGAAAAACCACTTTTCGCACTTGTGTTAGTGTTGAAAAACCACTTTTCGCACTTGTGTTATTGTTGAAAAACCACTTTTCGCACTTGTGTTAGTGTTGAAAAACTACTTTTCGCACTTGTGTTGGTGCAGGAAACCACTTTTGCACTTGTATTAGTGTGGAAAAACCACTTTTTGCACCTGTGTTAGTGTTGAAAAACCACTTTTCACACTTGTGTTAGTGTTGAAAAACCACTTTTCGCACTTGTGTTGGTGCAGGAAACCACTTTTGCACTTGTATTAGTGTGGAAAAACCACTTTTCGCACTTCTGTTAGTGTTGAAAACCCACTTTTTGCATTTGTGTTAGTGTTGAAAATCCACTTTTCGCACTTGTGTTGGTGCAGGAAACCACTTTTGCACTTGTACTAGTGTGGAAAAAACACTTTTTGCACTTGTGATAGTGTTGAAAAACCACTTTTCGCACTTGTGTTAGTGTTGAAAAACCACTTTTCGCACTTGTGTTAGTGTTGAAAAACCACTTTTTGCACTTGTGTTAGTGTTGAAAACCCACTTTTCGCACTTGTGTTAGTGTTGAAAAACCACTTTTCACACTTGTGTTAGTGTTGAAAAACCACTTTTTGCACTTGTGTTGGTGCAGGAAACCACTTTTGCACTTGTGTTAGTGTTGAAAAACCACTTTTTGCACTTGTGTTAGTGTTGAAAAACCACTTTTTGCACTTGTGTTAGTGTTGAAAAACCACTTTTTGCACTTGTGTTAGTGTTGAAAACCCACTTTTCGCACTTGTGTTAGTGTTGAAAAACCACTTTTCGCACTTGTGTTGGTACAGGAAACCACTTTTGCACTTGTATTAGTGTGGAAAAAACACTTTTTGCACTTGTGATAGTGTTGAAAAACCACTTTTCGGACTTGTGTTAGTGTTGAAAAACTACTTTTCGCACTTGCGTTGGTGCAGGAAACCACTTTTGCACTTGTATTAGTGTGGAAAAAACACTTTTTGCACTTGTGATAGTGTTGAAAAACCACTTTTCGCACTTGTGTTAGTGTTGAAAAAACACTTTTTGCACTTGTGTTAGTGTTGAAAAACCACTTTTCGCACTTGTGTTGGTGCAGGAAACCACTTTTGCACTTGTATTAGTGTGGAAAAAACACTTTTCGCACTTGTGTTAGTGTTGAAAAACCACTTTTTGCACTTGTGTTAGTGTTGAAAAACCACTTTTCACACTTGTGTTAGTGTTGAAAAACCACTTTTCGCACTTGTGTTGGTGCAGGAAACCACTTTTGCACTTGTATTAGTTTTTGAAAAACCACTTTTCGCACTTGTGTTAGTGTTGAAAAACCACTTTTCGCACTTGTGTTAGTGTTGAAAAACCACTTTTCGCACTTGTGTTGGTGCAGGAAACCACTTTTGCACTTGTATTAGTGTGGAAAAAACCACTTTTTGCACTTGTGTTAGTGTTGAAAAACCACTTTTCGCACTTGTGTTAGTGTTGAAAAACCACTTTTCGCACTTGTGTTGGTGCAGGAAACCACTTTTGCACTTGTATTAGTGTGGAAAAACCACTTTTCGCACTTCTGTTAGTGTTGAAAACCCACTTTTTGCATTTGTGTTAGTGTTGAAAATCCACTTTTCGCACTTGTGTTGGTGCAGGAAACCACTTTTGCACTTGTGTTAGTGTTGAAAAACCACTTTTTGCACTTGTGTTAGTGTTGAAAAACCACTTTTCGCACTTGTGCTGGTGCAGGAAACCACTTTTGCACTTGTATTAGTGTGGAAAAAACACTTTTTGCACTTGTGATAGTGTTGAAAAACCACTTTTCGCACTTGTGTTAGAGTTGAAAAAACACTTATCGCACTTGTGTTAGTGTTGAAAAACAACTTTTCGCACTTGTGTTGGTGCAGGAAACCACTTTTGCACTTGTATTAGTGTGGAAAAAACACTTTTCGCACTTGTATTAGTGTTGAAAAACCACTTTTCGCACTTGTGTTAGTGTTGAAAAACCACTTTTCCCACTTGTGTTAGTGTTGAAAAACCACTTTTCCCACTTGTGTTGGTGCAGGAAACCACTTTTGCACTTGTATTAGTGTGGAAAAACCACTTTTCGCACTTGTGTTAGTGTTGAAAACCCACTTTTTGCACTTGTGTTAGTGTTGAAAATCCACTTTTCGCACTTGTGTTGGTGCAGGAAACCACTTTTTCACTTGTACTAGTGTGGAAAAAACACTTTTTGCACTTGTGATAGTGTTGAAAAAACACTTTTCGCACTTGTGTTAGTGTTGAAAAACCACTTTTCGCACATGTGTTAGTGTTGAAAAACCACTTTTCGCACTTGTGTTGGTACAGGAAACCACTTTTGCACTTGTATTAGTGTGGAAAAAACACTTTTTGCACTTGTGATAGTGTTGAAAAACCACTTTTCGCACTTGTGTTAGTGTTGAAAAAACACTTTTTGCACTTGTGTTAGTGTTGAAAAACCACTTTTCGCACTTGTGTTGGTGCAGGAAACCACTTTTGCACTTGTATTAGTGTGGAAAAAACACTTTTCGCACTTGTGTTAGTGTTGAAAAACCACTTTTTGCACTTGTGTTAGTGTTGAAAAACCACTTTTCACACTTGTGTTAGTGTTGAAAAACCACTTTTCGCACTTGTGTTGGTGCAGGAAACCACTTTTGCACTTGTATTAGTTTTTGAAAAACCACTTTTCGCACTTGTGTTAGTGTTGAAAAACCACTTTTCGCACTTGTGTTAGTGTTGAAAAACCACTTTTCGCACTTGTGTTGGTGCAGGAAACCACTTTTGCACTTGTATTAGTGTGGAAAAACCACTTTTTGCACTTGTGTTAGTGTTGAAAAACCACTTTTCGCACTTGTGTTAGTGTTGAAAAACCACTTTTCGCACTTGTGTTGGTGCAGGAAACCACTTTTGCACTTGTATTAGTGTGGAAAAACCACTTTTCGCACTTCTGTTAGTGTTGAAAACCCACTTTTTGCATTTGTGTTAGTGTTGAAAATCCACTTTTCGCACTTGTGTTGGTGAAAGAAAACCACTTTTACACTTGTGTTAGTGTTGAAAAACCACTTTTTGCACTTGTGTTAGTGTTGAAAAACCACTTTTCGCACTTGTGTTAGTGTTGAAAAACCACTTTTCGCACTTGTGTTGGTGCAGGAAACCACTTTTGCACTTGTATTAGTGTGGAAAAACCACTTTTCGCACTTCTGTTAGTGTTGAAAACCCACTTTTTGCATTTGTGTTAGTGTTGAAAATCCACTTTTCGCACTTGTGTTGGTGCAGGAAACCACTTTTGCACTTGTGTTAGTGTTGAAAAACCACTTTTTGCACTTGTGTTAGTGTTGAAAAACCACTTTTCGCACTTGTGTTGGTGCAGGAAACCACTTTTGCACTTGTATTAGTGTGGAAAAAACACTTTTTGCACTTGTGATAGTGTTGAAAAACCACTTTTCGCACTTGTGTTAGAGTTGAAAAAACACTTATCGCACTTGTGTTAGTGTTGAAAAACAACTTTTCGCACTTGTGTTGGTGCAGGAAACCACTTTTGCACTTGTATTAGTGTGGAAAAAACACTTTTCGCACTTGTATTAGTGTTGAAAAACCACTTTTCGCACTTGTGTTAGTGTTGAAAAACCACTTTTCCCACTTGTGTTAGTGTTGAAAAACCACTTTTCCCACTTGTGTTGGTGCAGGAAACCACTTTTGCACTTGTATTAGTGTGGAAAAACCACTTTTCGCACTTGTGTTAGTGTTGAAAACCCACTTTTTGCACTTGTGTTAGTGTTGAAAATCCACTTTTCGCACTTGTGTTGGTGCAGGAAACCACTTTTTCACTTGTACTAGTGTGGAAAAAACACTTTTTGCACTTGTGATAGTGTTGAAAAAACACTTTTCGCACTTGTGTTAGTGTTGAAAAACCACTTTTCGCACATGTGTTAGTGTTGAAAAACCACTTTTCGCACTTGTGTTGGTACAGGAAACCACTTTTGCACTTGTATTAGTGTGGAAAAAACACTTTTTGCACTTGTGATAGTGTTGAAAAACCACTTTTCGCACTTGTGTTAGTGTTGAAAAAACACTTTTTGCACTTGTGTTAGTGTTGAAAAACCACTTTTCGCACTTGTGTTGGTGCAGGAAACCACTTTTGCACTTGTATTAGTGTGGAAAAAACACTTTTCGCACTTGTGTTAGTGTTGAAAAACCACTTTTTGCACTTGTGTTAGTGTTGAAAAACCACTTTTCACACTTGTGTTAGTGTTGAAAAACCACTTTTCGCACTTGTGTTGGTGCAGGAAACCACTTTTGCACTTGTATTAGTTTTTGAAAAACCACTTTTCGCACTTGTGTTAGTGTTGAAAAACCACTTTTCGCACTTGTGTTAGTGTTGAAAAACCACTTTTCGCACTTGTGTTGGTGCAGGAAACCACTTTTGCACTTGTATTAGTGTGGAAAAACCACTTTTTGCACTTGTGTTAGTGTTGAAAAACCACTTTTCGCACTTGTGTTAGTGTTGAAAAACCACTTTTCGCACTTGTGTTGGTGCAGGAAACCACTTTTGCACTTGTATTAGTGTGGAAAAACCACTTTTCGCACTTCTGTTAGTGTTGAAAACCCACTTTTTGCATTTGTGTTAGTGTTGAAAATCCACTTTTCGCACTTGTGTTAGTGTTGAAAATCCACTTTTCGCACTTGTGTTGGTGCAGAAAACCACTTTTACACTTGTGTTAGTGTTGAAAAACCACTTTTTGCACTTGTGTTAGTGTTGAAAAACCACTTTTCGCACTTGTGTTGGTGCAGGAAACCACTTTTGCACTTGTATTAGTGTGGAAAAAACACTTTTTGCACTTGTGATAGTGTTGAAAAACCACTTTTCGCACTTGTGTTAGAGTTGAAAAAACACTTATCGCACTTGTGTTAGTGTTGAAAAACAACTTTTCGCACTTGTGTTGGTGCAGGAAACCACTTTTGCACTTGTATTAGTGTGGAAAAAACACTTTTCGCACTTGTATTAGTGTTGAAAAACCACTTTTCGCACTTGTGTTAGTGTTGAAAAACCACTTTTCCCACTTGTGTTAGTGTTGAAAAACCACTTTTCCCACTTGTGTTGGTGCAGGAAACCACTTTTGCACTTGTATTAGTGTGGAAAAACCACTTTTCGCACTTGTGTTAGTGTTGAAAACCCACTTTTTGCACTTGTGTTAGTGTTGAAAATCCACTTTTCGCACTTGTGTTGGTGCAGGAAACCACTTTTTCACTTGTACTAGTGTGGAAAAAACACTTTTTGCACTTGTGATAGTGTTGAAAAAACACTTTTCGCACTTGTGTTAGTGTTGAAAAACCACTTTTCGCACATGTGTTAGTGTTGAAAAACCACTTTTCGCACTTGTGTTGGTACAGGAAACCACTTTTGCACTTGTATTAGTGTGGAAAAAACACTTTTTGCACTTGTGATAGTGTTGAAAAACCACTTTTCGCACTTGTGTTAGTGTTGAAAAACCACTTTTCGCACTTGCGTTGGTGCAGGAAACCACTTTTGCACTTGTATTAGTGTGGAAAAAACACTTTTTGCACTTGTGATAGTGTTGAAAAACCACTTTTCGTACTTGTGTTAGTGTTGAAAAAACACTTTTCGCACTTGTGTTAGTGTTGAAAAACCACTTTTCGCACTTGTGTTGGTGCAGGAAACCACTTTTGCACTTGTATTAGTGTGGAAAAAACACTTTTCGCACTTGTGTTAGTGTTGAAAAACCACTTTTCGCACTTGTGTTAGTGTTGAAAAACCACTTTTCGCACTTGTGTTGGTGCAGGAAACCACTTTTGCACTTGTATTAGTGTGGAAAAACCACTTTTCGCACTTGTGTTAGTGTTGAAAAACAACTTTTCGCACTTGTGTTAGTGTTGAAAAACCACTTTTCGCACTTGTATTGGTGCAGGAAACCACTTTTGCACTTGTATTAGTGTCGAAAAACCACTTTTCGCACTTGTGTTAGTGTTGAAAAACCACTTTTCGCACTTGTGTTAGTGTTGAAAAACCACTTTTCACACTTGTGTTGGTGCAGGAAACAACTTTTGCACTTGTATTAGTGTGGAAAAACCACTTTTCGCACTTGTGTTAGTGTTGAAAAACCACTTTTCACACTTGTGATAGTGTTGAAAAACCACTTTTCGCACTTGTGTTGGTGCAGGAAACCACTTTTGCACTTGTATTAGTGTGGAAAAACCACTTTTCGCACTTCTGTTAGTGTTGAAAACCCACTTTTTGCATTTGTGTTAGTGTTGAAAATCCACTTTTCGCACTTGTGTTGGTGCAGGAAACCACTTTTGCACTTGTGTTAGTGTTGAAAAACCACTTTTTGCACTTGTGTTAGTGTTGAAAAACCACTTTTCGCACTTGTGTTGGTGCAGGAAACCACTTTTGCACTTGTATTAGTGTGGAAAAAACACTTTTTGCACTTGTGATAGTGTTGAAAAACCACTTTTCGCACTTGTGTTAGAGTTGAAAAAACACTTATCGCACTTGTGTTAGTGTTGAAAAACAACTTTTCGCACTTGTGTTGGTGCAGGAAACCACTTTTGCACTTGTATTAGTGTGGAAAAAACACTTTTCGCACTTGTATTAGTGTTGAAAAACCACTTTTCGCACTTGTGTTAGTGTTGAAAAACCACTTTTCCCACTTGTGTTAGTGTTGAAAAACCACTTTTCCCACTTGTGTTGGTGCAGGAAACCACTTTTGCACTTGTATTAGTGTGGAAAAACCACTTTTCGCACTTGTGTTAGTGTTGAAAACCCACTTTTTGCACTTGTGTTAGTGTTGAAAATCCACTTTTCGCACTTGTGTTGGTGCAGGAAACCACTTTTTCACTTGTACTAGTGTGGAAAAAACACTTTTTGCACTTGTGATAGTGTTGAAAAAACACTTTTCGCACTTGTGTTAGTGTTGAAAAACCACTTTTCGCACATGTGTTAGTGTTGAAAAACCACTTTTCGCACTTGTGTTGGTACAGGAAACCACTTTTGCACTTGTATTAGTGTGGAAAAAACACTTTTTGCACTTGTGATAGTGTTGAAAAACCACTTTTCGCACTTGTGTTAGTGTTGAAAAAACACTTTTTGCACTTGTGTTAGTGTTGAAAAACCACTTTTCGCACTTGTGTTGGTGCAGGAAACCACTTTTGCACTTGTATTAGTGTGGAAAAAACACTTTTCGCACTTGTGTTAGTGTTGAAAAACCACTTTTTGCACTTGTGTTAGTGTTGAAAAACCACTTTTCACACTTGTGTTAGTGTTGAAAAACCACTTTTCGCACTTGTGTTGGTGCAGGAAACCACTTTTGCACTTGTATTAGTTTTTGAAAAACCACTTTTCGCACTTGTGTTAGTGTTGAAAAACCACTTTTCGCACTTGTGTTAGTGTTGAAAAACCACTTTTCGCACTTGTGTTGGTGCAGGAAACCACTTTTGCACTTGTATTAGTGTGGAAAAACCACTTTTTGCACTTGTGTTAGTGTTGAAAAACCACTTTTCGCACTTGTGTTAGTGTTGAAAAACCACTTTTCGCACTTGTGTTGGTGCAGGAAACCACTTTTGCACTTGTATTAGTGTGGAAAAACCACTTTTCGCACTTCTGTTAGTGTTGAAAACCCACTTTTTGCATTTGTGTTAGTGTTGAAAATCCACTTTTCGCACTTGTGTTAGTGTTGAAAATCCACTTTTCGCACTTGTGTTGGTGCAGAAAACCACTTTTACACTTGTGTTAGTGTTGAAAAACCACTTTTTGCACTTGTGTTAGTGTTGAAAAACCACTTTTCGCACTTGTGTTGGTGCAGGAAACCACTTTTGCACTTGTATTAGTGTGGAAAAAACACTTTTTGCACTTGTGATAGTGTTGAAAAACCACTTTTCGCACTTGTGTTAGAGTTGAAAAAAACACTTATCGCACTTGTGTTAGTGTTGAAAAACAACTTTTCGCACTTGTGTTGGTGCAGGAAACCACTTTTGCACTTGTATTAGTGTGGAAAAAACACTTTTCGCACTTGTATTAGTGTTGAAAAACCACTTTTCGCACTTGTGTTAGTGTTGAAAAACCACTTTTCCCACTTGTGTTAGTGTTGAAAAACCACTTTTCCCACTTGTGTTGGTGCAGGAAACCACTTTTGCACTTGTATTAGTGTGGAAAAACCACTTTTCGCACTTGTGTTAGTGTTGAAAACCCACTTTTTGCACTTGTGTTAGTGTTGAAAATCCACTTTTCGCACTTGTGTTGGTGCAGGAAACCACTTTTTCACTTGTACTAGTGTGGAAAAAACACTTTTTGCACTTGTGATAGTGTTGAAAAAACACTTTTCGCACTTGTGTTAGTGTTGAAAAACCACTTTTCGCACATGTGTTAGTGTTGAAAAACCACTTTTCGCACTTGTGTTGGTACAGGAAACCACTTTTGCACTTGTATTAGTGTGGAAAAAACACTTTTTGCACTTGTGATAGTGTTGAAAAACCACTTTTCGCACTTGTGTTAGTGTTGAAAAACCACTTTTCGCACTTGCGTTGGTGCAGGAAACCACTTTTGCACTTGTATTAGTGTGGAAAAAACACTTTTTGCACTTGTGATAGTGTTGAAAAACCACTTTTCGTACTTGTGTTAGTGTTGAAAAAACACTTTTCGCACTTGTGTTAGTGTTGAAAAACCACTTTTCGCACTTGTGTTGGTGCAGGAAACCACTTTTGCACTTGTATTAGTGTGGAAAAAACACTTTTCGCACTTGTGTTAGTGTTGAAAAACCACTTTTCGCACTTGTGTTAGTGTTGAAAAACCACTTTTCGCACTTGTGTTGGTGCAGGAAACCACTTTTGCACTTGTATTAGTGTGGAAAAACCACTTTTCGCACTTGTGTTAGTGTTGAAAAACAACTTTTCGCACTTGTGTTAGTGTTGAAAAACCACTTTTCGCACTTGTATTGGTGCAGGAAACCACTTTTGCACTTGTATTAGTGTCGAAAAACCACTTTTCGCACTTGTGTTAGTGTTGAAAAACCACTTTTCGCACTTGTGTTAGTGTTGAAAAACCACTTTTCACACTTGTGTTGGTGCAGGAAACAACTTTTGCACTTGTATTAGTGTGGAAAAACCACTTTTCGCACTTGTGTTAGTGTTGAAAAACCACTTTTCACACTTGTGATAGTGTTGAAAAACCACTTTTCGCACTTGTGTTGGTGCAGGAAACCACTTTTGCACTTGTATTAGTGTGGAAAAACCACTTTTCGCACTTCTGTTAGTGTTGAAAACCCACTTTTTGCATTTGTGTTAGTGTTGAAAATCCACTTTTCGCACTTGTGTTGGTGAAGAAAACCACTTTTACACTTGTGTTAGTGTTGAAAAACCACTTTTTGCACTTGTGTTAGTGTTGAAAAACCACTTTTCGCACTTGTGTTAGTGTTGAAAAACCACTTTTCGCACTTGTGTTGGTGCAGGAAACCACTTTTGCACTTGTATTAGTGTGGAAAAACCACTTTTCGCACTTCTGTTAGTGTTGAAAACCCACTTTTTGCATTTGTGTTAGTGTTGAAAATCCACTTTTCGCACTTGTGTTGGTGCAGGAAACCACTTTTGCACTTGTGTTAGTGTTGAAAAACCACTTTTTGCACTTGTGTTAGTGTTGAAAAACCACTTTTCGCACTTGTGTTGGTGCAGGAAACCACTTTTGCACTTG
The DNA here is from genome assembly GCF_964187855.1 of Myxine glutinosa. Classification (NCBI taxonomy): domain Eukaryota; kingdom Metazoa; phylum Chordata; class Myxini; order Myxiniformes; family Myxinidae; genus Myxine; species Myxine glutinosa. The sequence continues at coordinate 31,528 of NW_027618643.1, forward strand.
TATTAGTGTGGAAAAAACACTTTTTGCACTTGTGATAGTGTTGAAAAACCACTTTTCGCACTTGTGTTAGAGTTGAAAAAACACTTATCGCACTTGTGTTAGTGTTGAAAAACAACTTTTCGCACTTGTGTTGGTGCAGGAAACCACTTTTGCACTTGTATTAGTGTGGAAAAAACACTTTTCGCACTTGTATTAGTGTTGAAAAACCACTTTTCGCACTTGTGTTAGTGTTGAAAAACCACTTTTCCCACTTGTGTTAGTGTTGAAAAACCACTTTTCCCACTTGTGTTGGTGCAGGAAACCACTTTTGCACTTGTATTAGTGTGGAAAAACCACTTTTCGCACTTGTGTTAGTGTTGAAAACCCACTTTTTGCACTTGTGTTAGTGTTGAAAATCCACTTTTCGCACTTGTGTTGGTGCAGGAAACCACTTTTTCACTTGTACTAGTGTGGAAAAAACACTTTTTGCACTTGTGATAGTGTTGAAAAAACACTTTTCGCACTTGTGTTAGTGTTGAAAAACCACTTTTCGCACATGTGTTAGTGTTGAAAAACCACTTTTCGCACTTGTGTTGGTACAGGAAACCACTTTTGCACTTGTATTAGTGTAGAAAAAACACTTTTTGCACTTGTGATAGTGTTGAAAAACCACTTTTCGCACTTGTGTTAGTGTTGAAAAAACACTTTTTGCACTTGTGTTAGTGTTGAAAAACCACTTTTCGCACTTGTGTTGGTGCAGGAAACCACTTTTGCACTTGTATTAGTGTGGAAAAAACACTTTTCGCACTTGTGTTAGTGTTGAAAAACCACTTTTTGCACTTGTGTTAGTGTTGAAAAACCACTTTTCACACTTGTGTTAGTGTTGAAAAACCACTTTTCGCACTTGTGTTGGTGCAGGAAACCACTTTTGCACTTGTATTAGTTTTTGAAAAACCACTTTTCGCACTTGTGTTAGTGTTGAAAAACCACTTTTCGCACTTGTGTTAGTGTTGAAAAATCATTTTTCGCACTTGTGTTGGTGCAGGAAACCACTTTTGCACTTGTATTAGTGTGGAAAAACCACTTTTTGCACTTGTGTTAGTGTTGAAAAACCACTTTTCGCACTTGTGTTAGTGTTGAAAAACCACTTTTCGCACTTGTGTTGGTGCAGGAAACCACTTTTGCACTTGTATTAGTGTGGAAAAACCACTTTTCGCACTTCTGTTAGTGTTGAAAACCCACTTTTTGCATTTGTGTTAGTGTTGAAAATCCACTTTTCGCACTTGTGTTAGTGTTGAAAATCCACTTTTCGCACTTGTGTTGGTGCAGAAAACCACTTTTACACTTGTGTTAGTGTTGAAAAACCACTTTTTGCACTTGTGTTAGTGTTGAAAAACCACTTTTCGCACTTGTGTTGGTGCAGGAAACCACTTTTGCACTTGTATTAGTGTGGAAAAAACACTTTTTGCACTTGTGATAGTGTTGAAAAACCACTTTTCGCACTTGTGTTAGAGTTGAAAAAACACTTATCACACTTGTGTTAGTGTTGAAAAACAACTTTTCGCACTTGTGTTGGTGCAGGAAACCACTTTTGCACTTGTATTAGTGTGGAAAAAACACTTTTCGCACTTGTATTAGTGTTGAAAAACCACTTTTCGCACTTGTGTTAGTGTTGAAAAACCACTTTTCCCACTTGTGTTAGTGTTGAAAAACCACTTTTCCCACTTGTGTTGGTGCAGGAAACCACTTTTGCACTTGTATTAGTGTGGAAAAACCACTTTTCGCACTTGTGTTAGTGTTGAAAACCCACTTTTTGCACTTGTGTTAGTGTTGAAAATCCACTTTTCGCACTTGTGTTGGTGCAGGAAACCACTTTTTCACTTGTACTAGTGTGGAAAAAACACTTTTTGCACTTGTGATAGTGTTGAAAAAACACTTTTCGCACTTGTGTTAGTGTTGAAAAACCACTTTTCGCACATGTGTTAGTGTTGAAAAACCACTTTTCGCACTTGTGTTGGTACAGGAAACCACTTTTGCACTTGTATTAGTGTGGAAAAAACACTTTTTGCACTTGTGATAGTGTTGAAAAACCACTTTTCGCACTTGTGTTAGTGTTGAAAAACCACTTTTCGCACTTGCGTTGGTGCAGGAAACCACTTTTGCACTTGTATTAGTGTGGAAAAAACACTTTTTGCACTTGTGATAGTGTTGAAAAACCACTTTTCGTACTTGTGTTAGTGTTGAAAAAACACTTTTCGCACTTGTGTTAGTGTTGAAAAACCACTTTTCGCACTTGTGTTGGTGCAGGAAACCACTTTTGCACTTGTATTAGTGTGGAAAAAACACTTTTCGCACTTGTGTTAGTGTTGAAAAACCACTTTTCGCACTTGTGTTAGTGTTGAAAAACCACTTTTCGCACTTGTGTTGGTGCAGGAAACCACTTTTGCACTTGTATTAGTGTGGAAAAACCACTTTTCGCACTTGTGTTAGTGTTGAAAAACAACTTTTCGCACTTGTGTTAGTGTTGAAAAACCACTTTTCGCACTTGTATTGGTGCAGGAAACCACTTTTGCACTTGTATTAGTGTCGAAAAACCACTTTTCGCACTTGTGTTAGTGTTGAAAAACCACTTTTCGCACTTGTGTTAGTGTTGAAAAACCACTTTTCACACTTGTGTTGGTGCAGGAAACAACTTTTGCACTTGTATTAGTGTGGAAAAACCACTTTTCGCACTTGTGTTAGTGTTGAAAAACCACTTTTCACACTTGTGATAGTGTTGAAAAACCACTTTTCGCACTTGTGTTAGTGTTGAAAAACCACTTTTCGCACATGTGTTAGTGTTGAAAAACCACTTTTTGCACTTGTGTTAGTGTTGAAAAACCACTTTTCGCACTTGTGTTGGTGCAGGAAACCACTTTTGCACTTGTATTAGTGTGGAAAAAACACTTTTTGCACTTGTGATAGTGTTGAAAAACCACTTTTCGCACTTGTGTTAGAGTTGAAAAAACACTTATCGCACTTGTGTTAGTGTTGAAAAACAACTTTTCGCACTTGTGTTGGTGCAGGAAACCACTTTTGCACTTGTATTAGTGTGGAAAAAACACTTTTCGCACTTGTATTAGTGTTGAAAAACCACTTTTCGCACTTGTGTTAGTGTTGAAAAACCACTTTTCCCACTTGTGTTAGTGTTGAAAAACCACTTTTCCCACTTGTGTTGGTGCAGGAAACCACTTTTGCACTTGTATTAGTGTGGAAAAACCACTTTTCGCACTTGTGTTAGTGTTGAAAACCCACTTTTTGCACTTGTGTTAGTGTTGAAAATCCACTTTTCGCACTTGTGTTGGTGCAGGAAACCACTTTTTCACTTGTACTAGTGTGGAAAAAACACTTTTTGCACTTGTGATAGTGTTGAAAAAACACTTTTCGCACTTGTGTTAGTGTTGAAAAACCACTTTTCGCACATGTGTTAGTGTTGAAAAACCACTTTTCGCACTTGTGTTGGTACAGGAAACCACTTTTGCACTTGTATTAGTGTGGAAAAAACACTTTTTGCACTTGTGATAGTGTTGAAAAACCACTTTTCGCACTTGTGTTAGTGTTGAAAAAACACTTTTTGCACTTGTGTTAGTGTTGAAAAACCACTTTTCGCACTTGTGTTGGTGCAGGAAACCACTTTTGCACTTGTATTAGTGTGGAAAAAACACTTTTCGCACTTGTGTTAGTGTTGAAAAACCACTTTTTGCACTTGTGTTAGTGTTGAAAAACCACTTTTCACACTTGTGTTAGTGTTGAAAAACCACTTTTCGCACTTGTGTTGGTGCAGGAAACCACTTTTGCACTTGTATTAGTTTTTGAAAAACCACTTTTCGCACTTGTGTTAGTGTTGAAAAACCACTTTTCGCACTTGTGTTAGTGTTGAAAAACCACTTTTCGCACTTGTGTTGGTGCAGGAAACCACTTTTGCACTTGTATTAGTGTGGAAAAACCACTTTTTGCACTTGTGTTAGTGTTGAAAAACCACTTTTCGCACTTGTGTTAGTGTTGAAAAACCACTTTTCGCACTTGTGTTGGTGCAGGAAACCACTTTTGCACTTGTATTAGTGTGGAAAAACCACTTTTCGCACTTCTGTTAGTGTTGAAAACCCACTTTTTGCATTTGTGTTAGTGTTGAAAATCCACTTTTCGCACTTGTGTTAGTGTTGAAAATCCACTTTTCGCACTTGTGTTGGTGCAGAAAACCACTTTTACACTTGTGTTAGTGTTGAAAAACCACTTTTTGCACTTGTGTTAGTGTTGAAAAACCACTTTTCGCACTTGTGTTGGTGCAGGAAACCACTTTTGCACTTGTATTAGTGTGGAAAAAACACTTTTTGCACTTGTGATAGTGTTGAAAAACCACTTTTCGCACTTGTGTTAGAGTTGAAAAAACACTTATCGCACTTGTGTTAGTGTTGAAAAACAACTTTTCGCACTTGTGTTGGTGCAGGAAACCACTTTTGCACTTGTATTAGTGTGGAAAAAACACTTTTCGCACTTGTATTAGTGTTGAAAAACCACTTTTCGCACTTGTGTTAGTGTTGAAAAACCACTTTTCCCACTTGTGTTAGTGTTGAAAAACCACTTTTCCCACTTGTGTTGGTGCAGGAAACCACTTTTGCACTTGTATTAGTGTGGAAAAACCACTTTTCGCACTTGTGTTAGTGTTGAAAACCCACTTTTTGCACTTGTGTTAGTGTTGAAAATCCACTTTTCGCACTTGTGTTGGTGCAGGAAACCACTTTTTCACTTGTACTAGTGTGGAAAAAACACTTTTTGCACTTGTGATAGTGTTGAAAAAACACTTTTCGCACTTGTGTTAGTGTTGAAAAACCACTTTTCGCACATGTGTTAGTGTTGAAAAACCACTTTTCGCACTTGTGTTGGTACAGGAAACCACTTTTGCACTTGTATTAGTGTGGAAAAAACACTTTTTGCACTTGTGATAGTGTTGAAAAACCACTTTTCGCACTTGTGTTAGTGTTGAAAAACCACTTTTCGCACTTGCGTTGGTGCAGGAAACCACTTTTGCACTTGTATTAGTGTGGAAAAAACACTTTTTGCACTTGTGATAGTGTTGAAAAACCACTTTTCGTACTTGTGTTAGTGTTGAAAAAACACTTTTCGCACTTGTGTTAGTGTTGAAAAACCACTTTTCGCACTCGTGTTGGTGCAGGAAACCACTTTTGCACTTGTATTAGTGTGGAAAAAACACTTTTCGCACTTGTGTTAGTGTTGAAAAACCACTTTTCGCACTTGTGTTAGTGTTGAAAAACCACTTTTCGCACTTGTGTTGGTGCAGGAAACCACTTTTGCACTTGTATTAGTGTGGAAAAACCACTTTTCGCACTTGTGTTAGTGTTGAAAAACAACTTTTCGCACTTGTGTTAGTGTTGAAAAACCACTTTTCGCACTTGTATTGGTGCAGGAAACCACTTTTGCACTTGTATTAGTGTCGAAAAACCACTTTTCGCACTTGTGTTAGTGTTGAAAAACCACTTTTCGCACTTGTGTTAGTGTTGAAAAACCACTTTTCACACTTGTGTTGGTGCAGGAAACAACTTTTGCACTTGTATTAGTGTGGAAAAACCACTTTTCGCACTTGTGTTAGTGTTGAAAAACCACTTTTCACACTTGTGATAGTGTTGAAAAACCACTTTTCGCACTTGTGTTAGTGTTGAAAAACCACTTTTCGCACATGTGTTAGTGTTGAAAAACCACTTTTCGCACTTGTGTTAGTGTTGAAAAACCACTTTTCGCACTTGTGTTGGTGCAGGAAACCACTTTTGCACTTGTATTAGTGTGGAAAAAACACTTTTTGCACTTGTGATAGTGTTGAAAAACCACTTTTCGCACTTGTGTTAGTGTTGAAAAACCACTTTTCGCACTTGTGTTAGTGTTGAAAAACCACTTTTCGCACTTGTGTTGGTGCAGGAAACCACTTTTGCACTTGTATTAGTCTGGAAAAAACACTTTTCGCACTTGTGTTAGTGTTGAAAAACCACTTTTCGCACTTGTGTTAGTGTTGAAAAACCACTGTTCACACTTGTGTTGGTGCAGGAAACCACTTTTGCACTTGTATTAGTGTGGAAAAACCACTTTTCGCACTTGTGTTAGTGTTGAAAAACCACTTTTCGCACTTGTGTTAGTGTTGAAAAACGAATTTTCGCACTTGTGTTGGTGCAGGAAACCACTTTTGCACTTGTATTAGTGTGGAAAAACCACTTTTCGCACTTGTGTTGGTGCAGGAAACCACTTTTGCACTTGTATTAGAGTGGAAAAACCACTTTTCGCACTTGTGTTAGTGTTGAAAACCCACTTTTTGCACTTGTGTTAGTGTTGAAAAACCACTTTTCGCACTTGTGTTAGTGTTGAAAAACCACTTTTCGCACTTGTGTTGGTGCAGGAAACCACTTTTGCACTTTTATTAGTGTGGAAAAACCACTTTTCGCACTTGTGTTAGTGTTGAAAAACCTTGTGTTAGTGTTGAAAAACCACTTTTCGCACTTGTGTTGGTGCAGGAAACCACTTTTGCACTTGTATTAGTGTGGAAAAACCACTTTTCGCACTTGTGTTAGTGTTGAAAACCCACTTTTCGCACCTGTGTTGGTGCAGGAAACCACTTTTGCACATGTACTAGTGTGGAAAAACCACTTTTTGCACTTGTGTTAGTGTTGAAAAACCACTTTTCGCACATGTGTTAGTGTTGAAAAACCACTTTTCACACTTGTGTTAGTGTTGAAAAACCACTTTTCGCACTTGTGTTGGTGCAGGAAACCACTTTTGCACTTGTATTAGTCTGGAAAAACCACTTTTCGCACTTGTGTTGGTGCAGGAAACCACTTTTGCACTTGTATTAGTGTGGAAAAACCACATTTCGCACTTATGTTAGTGTTGAAAAACCACTTTTCGCACTTGTGTTAGTGTTGAAAAACCACTTTTCGCACTTGTGTTGGTGCAGGAAACCACTTTTGCACTTGTATTAGTGTGGAAAAACCACTTTTCGCTCTTGTGTTAGTGTTGAAAACCCACTTTTTGCATTTGTGTTAGTGTTGAAAATCCACTTTTCGCACTTGTGTTGGTGCAGGAAACCACTTTTGCACTTGTACTAGTTTGGAAAAAACACTTTTTGCACTTGTGATAGTGTTGAAAAACCACTTTTCGCACTTGTGTTAGTGTTGAAAAACCACTTTTCGCACATGTGTTAGTGAAGGAAACCACTTTTGCACTTGTGTTAGTGTGGAAAAACCACTTTTCGCACTTGTGTTGGTGCAGGAAACCACTTTTGCACTTGTATTAGTGTGGAAAAAACACTTTTTGCACTTGTGATAGTGTTGAAAAACCACTTTTCGCACTTGTGTTAGAGTTGAAAAAACACTTTTCGCACTTGTGTTAGTGTTGAAAAACAACTTTTCGCACTTGTGTTGGTGCAGGAAACCACTTTTGCACTTGTATTAGTGTGGAAAAAACACTTTTCGCACTTGTGTTAGTGTTGAAAAACCACTTTTCGCACTTGTGTTAGTGTTGAAAAACCACTTTTCGCACTTGTGTTGGTGCAGGAAACCACTTTTGCACTTGTATTAGTGTGGAAAAACCACTTTTCGCACTTGTGTTAGTGTTGAAAAACAACTTTTCGCACTTGTGTTAGTGTTGAAAAACCACTTTTCGCACTTGTATTGGTGCAGGAAACCACTTTTGCACTTGTATTAGTGTCGAAAAACCACTTTTCGCACTTGTGTTAGTGTTGAAAAACCACTTTTCGCACATGTCTTAGTGTTGAAAAACCACTTTTCGCACTTGTGTTGGTGCAGGAAACAACTTTTGCACTTGTATTAGTGTGGAAAAACCACTTTTCGCACTTGTGTTAGTGTTGAAAAACCACTTTTCGCACTTGTGATAGTGTTGAAAAACCACTTTTTGCACTTGTGTTAGTGTTGAAAAACCACTTTTCGCACATGTGTTAGTGTTGAAAAACCACTTTTCGCACTTGTGTTAGTGTTGAAAAACCACTTTTCGCACTTGTGTTGGTGCAGGAAACCACTTTTGCACTTGTATTAGTGTGGAAAAAACACTTTTTGCACTTGTGATAGTGTTGAAAAACCACTTTTCGCACTTGTGTTAGTGTTGAAAAACCACTTTTCGCACTTGTGTTGGTGCAGGAAACAACTTTTGCACTTGTATTAGTGTGGAAAAACCACTTTTCACACTTGTGTTAGTGTTGAAAAACCACTTTTCGCACTTGTGATAGTGTTGAAAAACCACTTTTTGCACTTGTGTTAGTGTTGAAAAACCACTTTTCGCACATGTGTTAGTGTTGAAAAACCACTTTTCGCACTTGTGTTAGTGTTGAAAAACCACTTTTCGCACTTGTGTTGGTGCAGGAAACCACTTTTGCACTTGTATTAGTGTGGAAAAAACACTTTTTGCACTTGTGATAGTGTTGAAAAACCACTTTTCGCACTTGTGTTGGTGCAGGAAACCACTTTTGCACTTGTATTAGTCTGGAAAAAACACTTTTCGCACTTGTGTTAGTGTTGAAAAACCACTTTTCGCACTTGTGTTAGTGTTGAAAAACCACTTTTCGCACTTGTGTTAGTGTTGAAAAACCACTTTTCGCACTTGTGTTGGTGCAGGAAACCACTTTTGCACTTGTATTAGTGTGGAAAAACCACTTTTTGCACTTGTGTTAGTGTTGAAAAATCACTTTTTGCACTTGTGTTAGTGTTGAAAAACCACTTTTCGCACATGTGTTAGTGTTGAAAAACCACTTTTGCACTTGTGTTAGTGTTGAAAAAACACTTTTTGCACTTGTGATAGTGTTGAAAAACCACTTTTCGCACATGTGTTAGTGTTGAAAAACCACTTTTCGCACTTGTGTTAGTGTTGAAAAACCACTTTTCGCACTTGTGTTGGTGCAGGAAACCACTTTTGCACTTGTATTAGTGTGGAAAAAACACTTTTTGCACTTGTGATAGTGTTGAAAAACCACTTTTCGCACTTGTGTTAGTGTTGAAAAACCACTTTTCGCACTTGTGTTAGTGTTGAAAAACCACTTTTCGCACTTGTGTTGGTGCAGGAAACCACTTTTGCACTTGTATTAGTGTGGCAAAACCACTTTTCGCACTTGTGTTAGTGTTGAAAACCCACTTTTTGCATTTGTGTTAGTGTTGAAAATCCACTTTTCGCACTTGTGTTGGTGCAGGAAACCACTTTTGCACTTGTACTAGTGTGGAAAAAACTCTCTTTGCACTTGTGATAGTGTTGAAAAACCACTTTTTGCACTTGTGTTAGTGTTGAAAAACCATTTTTCACACTTGTGTTGGTGCAGGAAACCATTTTTGCACTTGTATTAGTGTGGAAAAACCACTTTTCGCACTTGTGTTAGTGTTGAAAAACCACTTTTCGCACTTGTGTTAGTGTTGAAAAACCACTTTTCGCACTTGTGTTGGTGCAGGAAACCACTTTTGCACTTGTATTAGTGTGGAAAAACCACTTTTCACACTTGTGTTAGTGTTGAAAAACCACTTTTCGCACTTGTGTTAGTGTTGAAAAACCACTTTTCGCACTTGTGTTAGTGTTGAAAAACCACTTTTCGCACTTGTGTTGGTGCAGGAAACCACTTTTGCACTTGTATTAGTGTGGAAAAACCACTTTTTGCACTTGTGTTAGTGTTGAAAAACCACTTTTCGCACTTGTGTTGGTGCAGGAAACCACTTTTGCACTTGTACTAGTGTGGAAAAAACACTTTTTGCACTTGTGATAGTGTTGAAAAACCACTTTTCGCACTTGTGTTAGTGTTGAAAAACCACTTTTCGCACATGTGTTAGTGTTGAAAAACCACTTTTTGCACTTGTGTTAGTGTTGAAAAACCACTTTTCGCACTTGTGTTGGTGCAGGAAACCACTTTTGCACTTGTATTAGTGTGGAAAAAACACTTTTTGCACTTGTGATAGTGTTGAAAAACCACTTTTCGCACTTGTGTTAGTGTTGAAAAACCACTTTTCGCACTTGTGTTGGTGCAGGAAACCACTTTTGCACTTGTACTAGTGTGGAAAAAACACTTTTTGCGCTTGTGATGGTGTTGAAAAACCACTTTTCGCACTTGTGTTAGTGTTGAAAAACCACTTTTCACACTTGTGTTGGTGCAGGAAACCACTTTTGCACTTGTATTAGTGTGGAAAAACCGCTTTTCGCACTTGTGTTAGTGTTGAAAAACCACTTTTCGCACTTGTGTTAGTGTTGAAAAACCACTTTTCGCACTTGTGTTGGTGCAGGAAACCACTTTTGCACTTGTATTCGTGTGGAAAAACCACTTTTCGCACTTGTGTTATTGTTGAAAAACCACTTTTCGCACTTGTGTTAGTGTTGAAAAACCACTTTTCGCACTTGTGTTAGTGTTGAAAAACCACTTTTCGCACTTGTGTTAGTGTTGAAAACCCACTTTTTGCACTTGTGTTAGTGTTGAAAAACCACTTTTCGCACTTGTGTTAGTGTTGAAAAACCACTTTTCGCACTTGTGTTGGTGCAGGAAACCACTTTTGCACTTTTATTAGTGTGGAAAAACCACTTTTCGCACTTGTGTTAGTGTTGAAAAACCTTGTGTTAGTGTTGAAAAACCACTTTTCGCACTTGTGTTGGTGCAGGAAACCACTTTTGCACTTGTATTAGTGTGGAAAAACCACTTTTCGCACTTGTGTTAGTGTTGAAAACCCACTTTTCGCACCTGTGTTGGTGCAGGAAACCACTTTTGCACATGTACTAGTGTGGAAAAACCACTTTTTGCACTTGTGTTAGTGTTGAAAAACCACTTTTCGCACATGTGTTAGTGTTGAAAAACCACTTTTCACACTTGTGTTAGTGTTGAAAAACCACTTTTCGCACTTGTGTTGGTGCAGGAAACCACTTTTGCACTTGTATTAGTCTGGAAAAACCACTTTTCGCACTTGTGTTGGTGCAGGAAACCACTTTTGCACTTGTATTAGTGTGGAAAAACCACATTTCGCACTTATGTTAGTGTTGAAAAACCACTTTTCGCACTTGTGTTAGTGTTGAAAAACCACTTTTCGCACTTGTGTTGGTGCAGGAAACCACTTTTGCACTTGTATTAGTGTGGAAAAACCACTTTTCGCTCTTGTGTTAGTGTTGAAAACCCACTTTTTGCATTTGTGTTAGTGTTGAAAATCCACTTTTCGCACTTGTGTTGGTGCAGGAAACCACTTTTGCACTTGTACTAGTTTGGAAAAAACACTTTTTGCACTTGTGATAGTGTTGAAAAACCACGTTTCGCACTTGTGTTAGTGTTGAAAAACCACTTTTCGCACATGTGTTAGTGAAGGAAACCACTTTTGCACTTGTGTTAGTGTGGAAAAACCACTTTTCGCACTTGTGTTGGTGCAGGAAACCACTTTTGCACTTGTATTAGTGTGGAAAAAACACTTTTTGCACTTGTGATAGTGTTGAAAAACCACTTTTCGCACTTGTGTTAGAGTTGAAAAAACACTTTTCGCACTTGTGTTAGTGTTGAAAAACAACTTTTCGCACTTGTGTTGGTGCAGGAAACCACTTTTGCACTTGTATTAGTGTGGAAAAAACACTTTTCGCACTTGTGTTAGTGTTGAAAAACCACTTTTCGCACTTGTGTTAGTGTTGAAAAACCACTTTTCGCACTTGTGTTGGTGCAGGAAACCACTTTTGCACTTGTATTAGTGTGGAAAAACCACTTTTCGCACTTGTGTTAGTGTTGAAAAACAACTTTTCGCACTTGTGTTAGTGTTGAAAAACCACTTTTCGCACTTGTATTGGTGCAGGAAACCACTTTTGCACTTGTATTAGTGTCGAAAAACCACTTTTCGCACTTGTGTTAGTGTTGAAAAACCACTTTTCGCACATGTCTTAGTGTTGAAAAACCACTTTTCGCACTTGTGTTGGTGCAGGAAACAACTTTTGCACTTGTATTAGTGTGGAAAAACCACTTTTCGCACTTGTGTTAGTGTTGAAAAACCACTTTTCGCACTTGTGATAGTGTTGAAAAACCACTTTTTGCACTTGTGTTAGTGTTGAAAAACCACTTTTCGCACATGTGTTAGTGTTGAAAAACCACTTTTCGCACTTGTGTTAGTGTTGAAAAACCACTTTTCGCACTTGTGTTGGTGCAGGAAACCACTTTTGCACTTGTATTAGTGTGGAAAAAACACTTTTTGCACTTGTGATAGTGTTGAAAAACCACTTTTCGCACTTGTGTTAGTGTTGAAAAACCACTTTTCGCACTTGTGTTGGTGCAGGAAACAACTTTTGCACTTGTATTAGTGTGGAAAAACCACTTTTCACACTTGTGTTAGTGTTGAAAAACCACTTTTCGCACTTGTGATAGTGTTGAAAAACCACTTTTTGCACTTGTGTTAGTGTTGAAAAACCACTTTTCGCACATGTGTTAGTGTTGAAAAACCACTTTTCGCACTTGTGTTAGTGTTGAAAAACCACTTTTCGCACTTGTGTTGGTGCAGGAAACCACTTTTGCACTTGTATTAGTGTGGAAAAAACACTTTTTGCACTTGTGATAGTGTTGAAAAACCACTTTTCGCACTTGTGTTGGTGCAGGAAACCACTTTTGCACTTGTATTAGTCTGGAAAAAACACTTTTCGCACTTGTGTTAGTGTTGAAAAACCACTTTTCGCACTTGTGTTAGTGTTGAAAAACCACTTTTCGCACTTGTGTTAGTGTTGAAAAACCACTTTTCGCACTTGTGTTGGTGCAGGAAACCACTTTTGCACTTGTATTAGTGTGGAAAAACCACTTTTTGCACTTGTGTTAGTGTTGAAAAATCACTTTTTGCACTTGTGTTAGTGTTGAAAAACCACTTTTCGCACATGTGTTAGTGTTGAAAAACCACTTTTGCACTTGTGTTAGTGTTGAAAAAACACTTTTTGCACTTGTGATAGTGTTGAAAAACCACTTTTCGCACATGTGTTAGTGTTGAAAAACCACTTTTCGCACTTGTGTTAGTGTTGAAAAACCACTTTTCGCACATGTGTTGGTGCAGGAAACCACTTTTGCACTTGTATTAGTGTGGAAAAAACACTTTTTGCACTTGTGATAGTGTTGAAAAACCACTTTTCGCACTTGTGTTAGTGTTGAAAAACCACTTTTCGCACTTGTGTTAGTGTTGAAAAACCACTTTTCGCACTTGTGTTGGTGCAGGAAACCACTTTTGCACTTGTATTAGTGTGGCAAAACCACTTTTCGCACTTGTGTTAGTGTTGAAAACCCACTTTTTGCATTTGTGTTAGTGTTGAAAATCCACTTTTCGCACTTGTGTTGGTGCAGGAAACCACTTTTGCACTTGTACTAGTGTGGAAAAAACTCTCTTTGCACTTGTGATAGTGTTGAAAAACCACTTTTTGCACTTGTGTTAGTGTTGAAAAACCATTTTTCACACTTGTGTTGGTGCAGGAAACCATTTTTGCACTTGTATTAGTGTGGAAAAACCACTTTTCGCACTTGTGTTAGTGTTGAAAAACCACTTTTCGCACTTGTGTTAGTGTTGAAAAACCACTTTTCGCACTTGTGTTGGTGCAGGAAACCACTTTTGCACTTGTATTAGTGTGGAAAAACCACTTTTCACACTTGTGTTAGTGTTGAAAAACCACTTTTCGCACTTGTGTTAGTGTTGAAAAACCACTTTTCGCACTTGTGTTAGTGTTGAAAAACCACTTTTCGCACTTGTGTTGGTGCAGGAAACCACTTTTGCACTTGTATTAGTGTGGAAAAACCACTTTTTGCACTTGTGTTAGTGTTGAAAAACCACTTTTCGCACTTGTGTTGGTGCAGGAAACCACTTTTGCACTTGTACTAGTGTGGAAAAAACACTTTTTGCACTTGTGATAGTGTTGAAAAACCACTTTTCGCACTTGTGTTAGTGTTGAAAAACCACTTTTCGCACATGTGTTAGTGTTGAAAAACCACTTTTTGCACTTGTGTTAGTGTTGAAAAACCACTTTTCGCACTTGTGTTGGTGCAGGAAACCACTTTTGCACTTGTATTAGTGTGGAAAAAACACTTTTTGCACTTGTGATAGTGTTGAAAAACCACTTTTCGCACTTGTGTTAGTGTTGAAAAACCACTTTTCGCACTTGTGTTGGTGCAGGAAACCACTTTTGCACTTGTACTAGTGTGGAAAAAACACTTTTTGCGCTTGTGATGGTGTTGAAAAACCACTTTTCGCACTTGTGTTAGTGTTGAAAAACCACTTTTCACACTTGTGTTGGTGCAGGAAACCACTTTTGCACTTGTATTAGTGTGGAAAAACCGCTTTTCGCACTTGTGTTAGTGTTGAAAAACCACTTTTCGCACTTGTGTTAGTGTTGAAAAACCACTTTTCGCACTTGTGTTGGTGCAGGAAACCACTTTTGCACTTGTATTCGTGTGGAAAAACCACTTTTCGCACTTGTGTTATTGTTGAAAAACCACTTTTCGCACTTGTGTTAGTGTTGAAAAACCACTTTTCGCACTTGTGTTAGTGTTGAAAAACCACTTTTCGCACTTGTGTTAGTGTTGAAAAACCACTTTTCGCACTTGTGTTAGTGTTGAAAAACCACTTTTCGCACTTGTGTTGGTGCAGGAAACCACTTTTGCACTTGTATTCGTGTGGAAAAACCACTTTTCGCACTTGTGTTAGTGTTGAAAAACCACTTTTCGCACTTTTGTTAGTGTTGAAAAACCACTTTTCGCACTTGTGTTGGTGCAGGAAACCACTTTTGCACTTGTATTAGTGTGGAAAAACCACTTTTCGCACTTGTGTTAGTGTTGAAAAACCACTTTTCGCACTTGTGTTAGTGTTGAAAAACCACTTTTCGCACTTGTGTTGGTGCAGGAAACTACTTTTGCACTTGTATTCGTGTGGAAAAACCACTTTTCGCACTTGTGTTATTGTTGAAAAACCACTTTTCGCACTTGTGTTAGTGTTGAAAAACCACTTTTTGCACTTGTGTTAGTGTTGAAAAACCACTTTTCGCACTTGTGTTAGTGTTGAAAAACCACTTTTCGCACTTGTGTTGGTGCAGGAAACCACTTTTGCACTTGTATTAGTGTGGAAAAACCGCTTTTCGCACTTGTGTTAGTGTTGAAAAACCACTTTTCGCACTTGTGTTGGTGCAGGAAACCACTTTTGCACTTGTACTAGTGTGGAAAAAACACTTTTTGCACTTGTGATAGTGTTGAAAAACCACTTTTCGCACTTGTGTTAGTGTTGAAAAACCACTTTTCGCACTTGTGTTAGTGTTGAAAAACCACTTTTCGCACTTGTGTTGGTGCAGGAAACCACTTTTGCACTTGTATTAGTGTGGAAAAACCGCTTTTCGCACTTGTGTTAGTGTTGAAAAACCACTTTTCGCACTTGTTTTGGTGCAGGAAACCACTTTTGCACTTGTACTAGTGTGGAAAAAACACTTTTTGCACTTGTGATAGTGTTGAAAAACCACTTTTCGCACTTGTGTTAGTGTTGAAAAACCACTTTTCGCACATGTGTTAGTGTTGAAAAACCACTTTTCGCACTTGTGTTAGTGTTGAAAAACAACTTTTCGCACTTGTGTTGGTGCCACTTTTCGCACTTGTGTTAGTGTTGAAAAACCACTTTTCGCACTTGTGTTGGTGCAGGAAACCACTTTTGCACTTGTATTAGTGTGGAAAAACCACTTTTCGCACTTGTGTTAGTGTTGAAAAACCACTTTTCGCACTTGTGTTAGTGTTGAAAAACCACTTTTCGCACTTGTGTTGGTGCAGGAAACCACTTTTGCACTTGTATTAGTGTGGAAAAAACACTTTTCGCACTTGTGTTAGTGTTGAAAAACCAGTTTTCGCACTTGTGTTAGTGTTGAAAAACCACATTTCACACTTTTGTTGGTGCAGGAAACCACTTTTGCACTTGTATTAGTGTGGAAAAACCACTTTTCGCACTTGTGTTAGTGTTGAAAACCCACTTTTTGCACTTGTGTTAGTGTTGAAAATCCACTTTTCGCACTTGTGTTGGTGCAGGAAACCACTTTTGCACTTGTAGTAGTGTGGAAAAAACTCTTTTTGCACTTGTGATAGTGTTGAAAAACCACTTTTCGCACTTGTGTTAGTGTTGAAAAACCATTTTTCACACTTGTGTTGGTGCAGGAAACCACTTTTGCACTTGTATTAGTGTGGAAAAACCACTTTTCGCACTTGTGTTAGTGTTGAAAAACCACTTTTCGCACTTGTGTTAGTGTTGAAAAACCACTTTTCGCACTTGTGTTGGGGCAGGAAACCACTTTTGCACTTGTATTAGTGTGGAAAAACCACTTTTCGCACTTGTGTTAGTGTTGAAAACCCACTTTTTGCATTTGTGTTAGTGTTGAAAATCCACTTTTCGCACTTGTGTTGGTGCAGGAAACCACTTTTGCACTTGTACTAGTGTGGAAAAAACACTTTTTGCACTTGTGATAGTGTTGAAAAACCACTTTTCGCACTTGTGTTAGTGTTGAAAAACCACTTTTCGCACTTGTGTTAGTGTTGAAAAACCACTTTTCGCACTTGTGTTGGTGCAGGAAACCACTTTTGCACTTGTATTAGTGTGGAAAAACCGCTTTTCGCACTTGTGTTAGTGTTGAAAAACCACTTTTCGCACTTGTGTTGGTGCAGGAAACCACTTTTGCACTTGTACTAGTGTGGAAAAAACACTTTTTGCACTTGTGATAGTGTTGAAAAACCACTTTTCGCACTTGTGTTAGTGTTGAAAAACCACTTTTCGCACATGTGTTAGTGTTGAAAAACCACTTTTCGCACTTGTGTTAGTGTTGAAAAACAACTTTTCGCACTTGTGTTGGTGCCACTTTTCGCACTTGTGTTAGTGTTGAAAAACCACTTTTCGCACTTGTGTTGGTGCAGGAAACCACTTTTGC
This sequence comes from Myxine glutinosa, assembly GCF_964187855.1. Classification (NCBI taxonomy): domain Eukaryota; kingdom Metazoa; phylum Chordata; class Myxini; order Myxiniformes; family Myxinidae; genus Myxine; species Myxine glutinosa. Next base: position 48,463 of record NW_027618643.1, read on the forward strand.
ACTTGTATTAGTGTGGAAAAAACACTTTATGCACTTGTGATAGTGTTGAAAAACCACTTTTCGCACTTGTGTTAGTGTTGAAAAACCACTTTTCGCACTTGTGTTAGTGTTGAAAAACCACTTTTCGCACTTGTGTTGGTGCAGGAAACCACTTTTGCACTTGTATTAGTGTGGAAAAAACACTTTTCGCACTTGTGTTAGTGTTGAAAAACCACTTTTCGCACTTGTGTTAGTGTTGAAAATCCACTTTTCCCACTTGTGTTAGTGTTGAAAAACCACTTTTCGCACTTGTGTTGGTGCAGGAAACCACTTTTGCACTTGTATTAGTGTGGAAAAACCACTTTTCGCACTTGTGTTAGTGTTGAAAAACCACTTTTCGCACTTGTGTTAGTGTTGAAAAACCACTTTTCGCACTTGTGTTGGTGCAGGAAACAACTTTTGCACTTGTATTAGTGTGGAAAAACCACTTTTCGCACTTGTGTTAGTGTTGAAAAACCACTTTTCGCACTTGTGATAGTGTTGAAAAACCACTTTTTGCACTTGTGTTAGTGTTGAAAAACCACTTTTCGCACATGTGTTAGTGTTGAAAAACCACTTTTCGCACTTGTGTTAGTGTTGAAAAACCACTTTTCGCACTTGTGTTGGTGCAGGAAACCACTTTTGCACTTGTATTAGTGTGGAAAAAACACTTTTTGCACTTGTGATAGTGTTGAAAAACCACTTTTCGCACTTGTGTTGGTGCAGGAAACCACTTTTGCACTTGTATTAGTCTGGAAAAAACACTTTTCGCACTTGTGTTAGTGTTGAAAAACCACTTTTCGCACTTGTGTTAGTGTTGAAAAACCACTTTTCGCACTTGTGTTAGTGTTGAAAAACCACTTTTCGCACTTGTGTTGGTGCAGGAAACCACTTTTGCACTTGTATTAGTGTGGAAAAACCACTTTTTGCACTTGTGTTAGTGTTGAAAAATCACTTTTTGCACTTGTGTTAGTGTTGAAAAACCACTTTTCACACATGTGTTAGTGTTGAAAAACCACTTTTGCACTTGTGTTAGTGTTGAAAAAACACTTTTTGCACTTGTGATAGTGTTGAAAAACCACTTTTCGCACATGTGTTAGTGTTGAAAAACCACTTTTCGCACTTGTGTTAGTGTTGAAAAACCACTTTTCGCACTTGTGTTGGTGCAGGAAACCACTTTTGCACTTGTATTAGTGTGGAAAAAACACTTTTTGCACTTGTGATAGTGTTGAAAAACCACTTTTCGCACTTGTGTTAGTGTTGAAAAACCACTTTTCGCACTTGTGTTAGTGTTGAAAAACCACTTTTCGCACTTGTGTTGGTGCAGGAAACCACTTTTGCACTTGTATTAGTGTGGCAAAACCACTTTTCGCACTTGTGTTAGTGTTGAAAACCCACTTTTTGCATTTGTGTTAGTGTTGAAAATCCACTTTTCGCACTTGTGTTGGTGCAGGAAACCACTTTTGCACTTGTACTAGTGTGGAAAAAACTCTCTTTGCACTTGTGATAGTGTTGAAAAACCACTTTTTGCACTTGTGTTAGTGTTGAAAAACCATTTTTCACACTTGTGTTGGTGCAGGAAACCATTTTTGCACTTGTATTAGTGTGGAAAAACCACTTTTCGCACTTGTGTTAGTGTTGAAAAACCACTTTTCGCACTTGTGTTAGTGTTGAAAAACCACTTTTCGCACTTGTGTTGGTGCAGGAAACCACTTTTGCACTTGTATTAGTGTGGAAAAACCACTTTTCACACTTGTGTTAGTGTTGAAAAACCACTTTTCGCACTTGTGTTAGTGTTGAAAAACCACTTTTCGCACTTGTGTTAGTGTTGAAAAACCACTTTTCGCACTTGTGTTGGTGCAGGAAACCACTTTTGCACTTGTATTAGTGTGGAAAAACCACTTTTTGCACTTGTGTTAGTGTTGAAAAACCACTTTTCGCACTTGTGTTGGTGCAGGAAACCACTTTTGCACTTGTACTAGTGTGGAAAAAACACTTTTTGCACTTGTGATAGTGTTTAAAAACCACTTTTCGCACTTGTGTTAGTGTTGAAAAACCACTTTTCGCACATGTGTTAGTGTTGAAAAACCACTTTTTGCACTTGCGTTAGTGTTGAAAAACCACTTTTCGCACTTGTGTTGGTGCAGGAAACCACTTTTGCACTTGTATTAGTGTGGAAAAAACACTTTTTGCACTTGTGATAGTGTTGAAAAACCACTTTTCGCACTTGTGTTAGTGTTGAAAAACCACTTTTCGCACTTGTGTTGGTGCAGGAAACCACTTTTGCACTTGTACTAGTGTGGAAAAAACACTTTTTGCGCTTGTGATGGTGTTGAAAAACCACTTTTCGCACTTGTGTTAGTGTTGAAAAACCACTTTTCACACTTGTGTTGGTGCAGGAAACCACTTTTGCACTTGTATTAGTGTGGAAAAACCGCTTTTCGCACTTGTGTTAGTGTTGAAAAACCACTTTTCGCACTTGTGTTAGTGTTGAAAAACCACTTTTCGCACTTGTGTTGGTGCAGGAAACCACTTTTGCACTTGTATTCGTGTGGAAAAACCACTTTTCGCACTTGTGTTATTGTTGAAAAACCACTTTTCGCACTTGTGTTAGTGTTGAAAAACCACTTTTCGCACTTGTTTTAGTGTTGAAAAACCACTTTTCGCACTTGTGTTAGTGTTGAAAAACCACTTTTCGCACTTGTGTTAGTGTTGAAAAACCACTTTTCGCACTTGTGTTGGTGCAGGAAACCACTTTTGCACTTGTATTCGTGTGGAAAAACCACTTTTCGCACTTGTGTTAGTGTTGAAAAACCACTTTTCGCACTTTTGTTAGTGTTGAAAAACCACTTTTCGCACTTGTGTTGGTGCAGGAAACCACTTTTGCACTTGTATTAGTGTGGAAAAACCACTTTTCGCACTTGTGTTAGTGTTGAAAAACCACTTTTCGCACTTGTGTTAGTGTTGAAAAACCACTTTTCGCACTTGTGTTGGTGCAGGAAACTACTTTTGCACTTGTATTCGTGTGGAAAAACCACTTTTCGCACTTGTGTTATTGTTGAAAAACCACTTTTCGCACTTGTGTTAGTGTTGAAAAACCACTTTTTGCACTTGTGTTAGTGTTGAAAAACCACTTTTCGCACTTGTGTTAGTGTTGAAAAACCACTTTTCGCACTTGTGTTGGTGCAGGAAACCACTTTTGCACTTGTATTAGTGTGGAAAAACCGCTTTTCGCACTTGTGTTAGTGTTGAAAAACCACTTTTCGCACTTGTGTTGGTGCAGGAAACCACTTTTGCACTTGTACTAGTGTGGAAAAAACACTTTTTGCACTTGTGATAGTGTTGAAAAACCACTTTTCGCACTTGTGTTAGTGTTGAAAAACCACTTTTCGCACTTGTGTTAGTGTTGAGAAACCACTTTTCGCACTTGTGTTGGTGCAGGAAACCACTTTTGCACTTGTATTAGTGTGGAAAAACCGCTTTTCGCACTTGTGTTAGTGTTGAAAAACCACTTTTCGCACTTGTTTTGGTGCAGGAAACCACTTTTGCACTTGTACTAGTGTGGAAAAAACACTTTTTGCACTTGTGATAGTGTTGAAAAACCACTTTTCGCACTTGTGTTAGTGTTGAAAAACCACTTTTCGCACATGTGTTAGTGTTGAAAAACCACTTTTCGCACTTGTGTTAGTGTTGAAAAACAACTTTTCCCACTTGTGTTGGTGCCACTTTTCGCACTTGTGTTAGTGTTGAAAAACCACTTTTCGCACTTGTGTTGGTGCAGGAAACCACTTTTGCACTTGTATTAGAGTGGAAAAACCACTTTTCGCACTTGTGTTAGTGTTGAAAAGCCACTTTTTGCACTTGTGTTAGTGTTGAAAAACCACTTTTCGCACTTGTGTTAGTGTTGAAAAACCACTTTTCCCACTTGTGTTAGTGTTGAAAAACCACTTTTCGCACTTGTGTTGGTGCAGGAAACCACTTTTGCACTTGTATTAGTGTGGAAAAACCACTTTTCGCACTTGTGTTGGTGCAGGAAACCACTTTTGCACTTGTATTAGTGTGGAAAAACCACTTTTCGCACTTGTGTTAGTGTTGAAAACCCACTTTTTGCACTTGTGTTAGTGTTGAAAATCCACTTTTCGCACTTGTGTTGGTGCAGGAAACCACTTTTGCACTTGTAGTAGTGTGGAAAAAACTCTTTTTGCACTTGTGATAGTGTTGAAAAACCACTTTTCGCACTTGTGTTAGTGTTGAAAAACCATTTTTCACACTTGTGTTGGTGCAGGAAACCACTTTTGCACTTGTATTAGTGTGGAAAAACCACTTTTCGCACTTGTGTTAGTGTTGAAAAACCACTTTTCGCACTTGTGTTAGTGTTGAAAAACCACTTTTCGCACTTGTGTTGGGGCAGGAAACCACTTTTGCACTTGTATTAGTGTGGAAAAACCACTTTTCGCACTTGTGTTAGTGTTGAAAGCCCACTTTTTGCATTTGTGTTAGTGTTGAAAATCCACTTTTCGCACTTGTGTTGGTGCAGGAAACCACTTTTGCACTTGTACTAGTGTGGAAAAAACACTTTTTGCACTTGTGATAGTGTTGAAAAACCACTTTTCGCACTTGTGTTAGTGTTGAAAAACCACTTTTCGCACTTGTGTTAGTGTTGAAAAACCACTTTTCGCACTTGTGTTGGTGCAGGAAACCACTTTTGCACTTGTATTAGTGTGGAAAAACCGCTTTTCGCACTTGTGTTAGTGTTGAAAAACCACTTTTCGCACTTGTGTTGGTGCAGGAAACCACTTTTGCACTTGTACTAGTGTGGAAAAAACACTTTTTGCACTTGTGATAGTGTTGAAAAACCACTTTTCGCACTTGTGTTAGTGTTGAAAAACCACTTTTCGCACATGTGTTAGTGTTGAAAAACCACTTTTCGCACTTGTGTTAGTGTTGAAAAACAACTTTTCGCACTTGTGTTGGTGCCACTTTTCGCACTTGTGTTAGTGTTGAAAAACCACTTTTCGCACTTGTGTTGGTGCAGGAAACCACTTTTGCACTTGTATTAGTGTGGAAAAAACACTTTATGCACTTGTGATAGTGTTGAAAAACCACTTTTCGCACTTGTGTTAGTGTTGAAAAACCACTTTTCGCACTTGTGTTAGTGTTGAAAAACCACTTTTCGCACTTGTGTTGGTGCAGGAAACCACTTTTGCACTTGTATTAGTGTGGAAAAAACACTTTTCGCACTTGTGTTAGTGTTGAAAAACCACTTTTCGCACTTGTGTTAGTGTTGAAAATCCACTTTTCCCACTTGTGTTAGTGTTGAAAAACCACTTTTCGCACTTGTGTTGGTGCAGGAAACCACTTTTGCACTTGTATTAGTGTGGAAAAACCACTTTTCGCACTTGTGTTAGTGTTTAAAAACCACTTTTCGCACTTGTGTTAGTGTTGAAAAACCACTTTTCGCACTTGTGTTGGTGCAGGAAACCACTTTTGCACTTGTATAAGTGTGGAAAAACCACTTTTCGCACTTGTGTTAGTGTTGAAAAACCACTTTTTGCACTTGTGTTAGTGTTGAAAAACCACTTTTCGCACTTGTGTTAGTGTTGAAAAACCACTTTTCGCACTTGTGTTGGTGCAGGAAACCACTTTTGCACTTGTATTAGTGTGGAAAAACCACTTTTTGCACTTGTGTTAGTGTTGAAAAACCACTTTTTGCACTTGTGTTAGTGTTGAAAAACCACTTTTCGCACATGTGTTAGTGTTGAAAAACCACTTTTGCACTTGTGTTAGTGTTGAAAAAACACTTTTTGCACTTGTGATAGTGTTGAAAAACCACTTTTTGCACTTGTGTTAGTGTTGAAAAACCACTTTTCGCACATGTGTTAGTGTTGAAAAACCACTTTTCGCACTTGTGTTAGTGTTGAAAAACCACTTTTCGCACTTGTGTTGGGGCAGGAAACCACTTTCGCACTTGTGTTGGTGCAGGAAACCACTTTTGCACTTGTACTAGTGTGGAAAAAACTCTTTTTGCACTTGTGATAGTGTTGAAAAACCACTTTTCGCACTTGTGTTAGTGTTGAAAAACCATTTTTCACACTTGTGTTGGTGCAGGAAACCATTTTTGCACTTGTATTAGTGTGGAAAAACCACTTTTCGCACTTGTGTTAGTGTTGAAAAACCACTTTTTGCACTTGTGTTAGTGTTGAAAAACCACTTTTCGCACTTGTGTTGGTGCAGGAAACCACTTTTGCACTTGTATTCGTGTGGAAAAACCACTTTTCGCACTTGTGTTAGTGTTGAAAAACCACTTTTCGCACTTGTGTTAATGTTGAAAAACCACTTTTCGCACTTCTGTTGGTGCAGGAAACCACTTTTGCACTTGTATTAGTGTGGAAAAACCAGTTTTCGCATTTGTGTTAGTGTTGAAAAACCACTTTTTGCACTTGTGTTAGTGTTGAAAATCCACTTTTCGCACTTGTGTTGGTGCAGGAAACCACTTTTGCACTTGTATTAGTGTGGAAAAAACACTTTTCGCACTTGTGTTAGTGTTGAAAAACCACTTTTCGCACTTGTGTTAGTGTTGAAAAACCACTTTTCCCACTTGTGTTAGTGTTGAAAAACCACTTTTCGCACTTGTGTTGGTGCAGGAAACCACTTTTGCCCTTGTATTAGTGTGGAAAAACCACTTTTCGCACTTGTGTTAGTGTTGAAAAACCACTTTTCGCACTTGTGTTAGTGTTGAAAAACCACTTTTCGCACTTGTGTTGGTGCAGGAAACCACTTTTGCACTTGTATTAGTGTTGAAAAACCACTTTTCGCACTTGTGTTGGTGCAGGAAACCACTTTTGCACTGGTACTAGTGTGGGAAAAACACTTTTTGCACTTGTGTTAGTGTTGAAAAACCACTTTTCGCACTTGTGTTAGTGTTGAAAAACCACTTTTCGCACATGTGTTAGTGTTGAAAAACCACTTTTCGCACTTGTGTTAGTGTTGAAAAACCACTTTTCGCACTTGTGTTCGTGCAGGAAACCACTTTTGCACTTGTACTAGTGTGGAAAAAACACTTTTTGCACTTGTGATAGTGTTGAAAAACCACTTTTCGCACTTGTGTTAGTGTTGAAAAACCACTTTTCGCACTTGTGTTAATGTTGAAAAACCACTTTTCGCACTTCTGTTGGTGCAGGAAACCACTTTTGCACTTGTATTAGTGTGGAAAAACCAGTTTTCGCATTTGTGTTAGTGTTGAAAAACCACTTTTTGCACTTGTGTTAGTGTTGAAAATCCACTTTTCGCACTTGTGTTGGTGCAGGAAACCACTTTTGCACTTGTATTAGTGTGGAAAAAACACTTTTCGCACTTGTGTTGGTGCAGGAAACCACTTTTGCACTGGTACTAGTGTGGGAAAAAGACTTTTTGCACTTGTGATAGTGTTGAAAAACCACTTTTCGCACTTGTGTTAGTGTTGAAAAACCACTTTTCGCACATGTGTTAGTGTTGAAAAACCACTTTTCGCACTTGTGTTAGTGTTGAAAAACCACTTTTCGCACTTGTGTTCGTGCAGGAAACCACTTTTGCACTTGTATTAGTGTGGAAAAAACACTTTTTGCACTTGTGATAGTGTTGAAAAACCACTTTTCGCACTTGTGTTAGTGTTGAAAAACCACTTTTCGCACTTGTGTTGGTGCAGGAAACCACTTTTGCACTTGTACTAGTGTGGAAAAAACACTTTTTGCACTTGTGATAGTGTTGAAAAACCACTTTTCGCACTTGTGTTAGTGTTGAAAAACCACTTTTCACACTTGTGTTGGTGCAGGAAACCACTTTTGCACTTGTATTAGTGTGGAAAAACCACTTTTCGCACTTGTGTTAGTGTTGAAAACCCACTTTTTGCACTTGTGTTAGTGTTGAAAATCCACTTTTCGCACTTGTGTTGGTGCAGGAAACCACTTTTGCACTTCTACTAGTGTGGAAAAAACTCTTTTTGCACTTGTGATAGTGTTGAAAAACCACTTTTCGCACTTGTGTTAGTGTTGAAAAACCATTTTTCACACCTGTGTTGGTGCAGGAAACCACTTTTGCACTTGTATTAGTGTGGAAAAACCACTTTTCGCACTTGTGTTAGTGTTGAAAAACCACTTTTCGCACTTGTGTTAGTGTTGAAAAACCACTTTTCGCACTTGTGTTGGTGCAGGAAACCACTTTTGCACTTGTATTCGTGTGGAAAAACCACTTTTCGCACTTGTGTTAGTGTTGAAAAACCACTTTTCGCACTTGTGGTAGTGTTGAAAAACCACTTTTCGCACTTGTGTTGGTGCAGGAAACCACTTTTGCACTTGTATTAGTGTGGAAAAACCACTTTTCGCACTTGTGTTAGTGTTGAAAAACCACTTTTTGCACTTGTGTTAGTGTTGAAAATCCACTTTTCGCACTTGTGTTGGTGCAGGAAACCACTTTTGCACTTGTATTAGTGTGGAAAAAACACTTTTTGCACTTGTGATAGTGTTGAAAAACCACTGTTCGCACTTGTGTTAGTGTTGAAAACCACTTTTCGCACTTGTGTTAGTGTTGAAAAACCATTTTTCGCACTTGTGTTGGTGCAGGAAACCACTTTTGCACTTGTATTAGTGTGGAAAAAACACTTTTCGCACTTGTGTTAGTGTTGAAAAACCACTTTTCGCACTTGTGTTAGTGTTGAAAAACCACTTTTCCCACTTGTGTTAGTGTTGAAAAACCACTTTTCGCACTTGTGTTGGTGCAGGAAACCACTTTTGCACTTGTATTAGTGTGGAAAAACCACTTTTCGCACTTGTGTTAGTGTTGAAAAACCACTTTTCGCACTTGTGTTAGTGTTGAAAAACCACTTTTCGCACTTGTGTTGGTGCAGGAAACCACTTTTGCACTTGTATTAGTGTGGAAAAACCACTTTTCACACTTGTGTTAGTGTTGAAAAACCACTTTTCGCACTTGTGTTAGTGTTGAAAAACCACTTTTCGCACTTGTGTTAGTGTTGAAAAACCACTTTTCGCACTTGTGTTGGTGCAGGAAACCACTTTTGCACTTGTATTAGTGTGGAAAAACCACTTTTTGCACTTGTGTTAGTGTTGAAATACCACTTTTCGCACTTGTGTTGGTGCAGGAAACCACTTTTGCACTTGTACTAGTGTGGAAAAAACACTTTTTGCACTTGTGATAGTGTTGAAAAACCACTTTTCGCACTTGTGTTAGTGTTGAAAAACCACTTTTCGCACATGTGTTAGTGTTGAAAAACCACTTTTTGCACTTGTGTTAGTGTTGAAAAACCACTTTTCGCACTTGTGTTGGTGCAGGAAACCACTTTTGCACTTGTATTCGTGTGGAAAAACCACTTTTCGCACTTGTGTTATTGTTGAAAAACCACTTTTCGCACTTGTGTTAGTGTTGAAAAACCACTTTTCGCACTTGTGTTAGTGTTGAAAAACCACTTTTCGCACTTGTGTTAGTGTTGAAAAACCACTTTTCGCACTTGTGTTAGTGTTGAAAAACCACTTTTCACACTTGTGTTGGTGCAGGAAACCACTTTTGCACTTGTATTCGTGTGGAAAAACCACTTTTCGCACTTGTGTTAGTGTTGAAAAACCACTTTTCGCACATTTGTTAGTGTTGAAAAACCACTTTTCGCAATTGTGTTGGTGCAGGAAACCACTTTTGCACTTGTATTAGTGTGGAAAAACCACTTTTCGCACTTGTGGTAGTGTTGAAAAACCACTTTTCGCACTTGTGTTAGTGTTGAAAAACCACTTTTCGCACTTGTGTTGGTGCAGGAAACTACTTTTGCACTTGTATTCGTGTGGAAAAACCACTTTTCGCACTTGTGTTATTGTTGAAAAACCACTTTTCGCACTTGTGTTAGTGTTGAAAAACCACTTTTCGCACTTGTGTTAGTGTTGAAAAACCACTTTTCGCACTTGTGTTAGTGTTGAAAAACCACTTTTCGCACTTGTGTTGGTGCAGGAAACCACTTTTGCACTTGTATTAGTGTGGAAAAACCGCTTTTCGCACTTGTGTTAGTGTTGAAAAACCACTTTTCGCACTTGTGTTGGTGCAGGAAACCACTTTTGCACTTGTACTAGTGTGGAAAAAACACTTTTTGCACTTGTGATAGTGTTGAAAAACCACTTTTCGCACTTGTGTTAGTGTTGAAAAACCACTTTTCGCACTTGTGTTAGTGTTGAAAAACCACTTTTCGCACTTGTGTTGGTGCAGGAAACCACTTTTGCACTTGTACTAGTGTGGAAAAAACAATTTTTGCACTTGTGATAGTGTTGAAAAACCACTTTTCGCACTTGTGTTAGTGTTGAAAAACCACTTTTCGCACATGTGTTAGTGTTGAAAAACCACTTTTCGCACTTGTGTTAGTGTTGAAAAACAACTTTTCGCATTTGTGTTGGTGCCACTTTTCGCACTTGTGTTAGTGTTGAAAAACCACTTTTCGCACTTGTGTTGGTGCAGGAAACCACTTTTGCACTTGTATTAGTGTGGAAAAACCACTTTTCGCACTTGTGTTAGTGTTGAAAAACCACTTTTTGCACTTGTGTTAGTGTTGAAAAACCACTTTTCGCACTTGTGTTGGTGCAGGAAACCACTTTTGCACTTGTATTAGTGTGGAAAAAACACTTTTCGCACTTGTGTTAGTGTTGAAAAACCAGTTTTCGCACTTGTGTTAGTGTTGAAAAACCACATTTCACACTTGTGTTGGTGCAGGAAACCACTTTTGCACTTGTATTAGTGTGGAAAAACCACTTTTCGCACTTGTGTTAGTGTTGAAAACCCACTTTTTGCACTTGTGTTAGTGTTGAAAATCCACTTTTCGCACTTGTGTTGGTGCAGGAAACCACTTTTGCACTTGTAGTAGTGTGGAAAAAACTCTTTTTGCACTTGTGATAGTGTTGAAAAACCACTTTTCGCACTTGTGTTAGTGTTGAAAAACCATTTTTCACACTTGTGTTGGTGCAGGAAACCACTTTTGCACTTGTATTAGTGTGGAAAAACCACTTTTCGCACTTGTGTTAGTGTTGAAAAACCACTTTTCGCACTTGTGTTAGTGTTGAAAAACCACTTTTCGCACTTGTGTTGGGGCAGGAAACCACTTTTGCACTTGTATTAGTGTGGAAAAACCACTTTTCGCACTTGTGTTAGTGTTGAAAACCCACTTTTTGCATTTGTGTTAGTGTTGAAAATCCACTTTTCGCACTTGTGTTGGTGCAGGAAACCACTTTTGCACTTGTACTAGTGTGGAAAAAACTCTTTTTGCACTTGTGATAGTGTTGAAAAACCACTTTTCGCACTTGTGTTAGTGTTGAAAAACCATTTTTCACACTTGTGTTGGTAGAGGAAACCATTTTTGCACTTGTATTAGTGTGGAAAAACCACTTTTCGCACTTGTGTTAGTGTTGAAAAACCACTTTTCGCACTTGTGTTAGTGTTGAAAAACCACTTTTCGCACTTGTGTTGGTGCAGGAAACCACTTTTGCACTTGCATTCGTGTGGAAAAACCACTTTTCGCACTTGTGTTAGTGTTGAAAAACCACTTTTCGCACTTGTGTTAGTGTTGAAAAACCACTTTTCGCACTTCTGTTGGTGCAGGAAACCACTTTTGCACTTGTATTAGTGTGGAAAAACCAGTTTTCGCACTTGTGTTAGTGTTGAAAAACCACTTTTTGCACTTGTGTTAGTGTTGAAAATCCACTTTTCGCACTTGTGTTGGTGCAGGAAACCACTTTTGCACTTGTATTAGTGTGGAAAAAACACTTTATGCACTTGTGATAGTGTGGAAAAACCACTTTTCGCACTTGTGTTAGTGTTGAAAAACCACTTTTCGCACTTGTGTTAGTGTTGAAAAACCACTTTTCGCACTTGTGTTGGTGCAGGAAACCACTTTTGCACTTGTATTAGTGTGGAAAAACCACTTTTCGCACTTGTGTTAGTGTTGAAAAACCACTTTTTGCACTTGTGTTAGTGTTGAAAAACCACTTTTCGCACTTGTGTTAGTGTTGAAAAACCACTTTTCGCACTTGTGTTGGTGCAGGAAACCACTTTTGCACTTGTATTAGTGTGGAAAAACCACTTTTTGCACTTGTGTTAGTGTTGAAAAACCACTTTTTGCACTTGTGTTAGTGTTGAAAAACCACTTTTCGCACATGTGTTAGTGTTGAAAAACCACTTTTGCACTTGTGTTAGTGTTGAAAAAACACTTTTTGCACTTGTGATAGTGTTGAAAAACCACTTTTTGCACTTGTGTTAGTGTTGAAAAACCACTTTTCGCACATGTGTTAGTGTTGAAAAACCACTTTTCGCACTTGTGTTAGTGTTGAAAAACCACTTTTCGCACTTGTGTTGGGGCAGGAAACCACTTTTGCACTTGTATTAGTGTGGAAAAAACACTTTTTGCACTTGTGATAGTGTTGAAAAACCACTTTTCGCACTTGTGTTAGTGTTGAAAAACCACTTTTCGCACTTGTGTTAGTGTTGAAAAACCACTTTTTGCACTTGTGTTGGTGCAGGAAGCCACTTTTGCACTTGTATTAGTCTGGAAAAACCACTTTTCGCACTTGTGTTAGTGTTGAAAAACCACTTTTCGCACTTGTGTTAGTGTTGAAAAACCACTTTTCGCACTTGTGTTGGTGCAGGAAACCACTTTTGCACTTGTATTAGTGTGGCAAAACCACTTTTCGCACTTGTGTTAGTGTTGAAAACCCACTTTTTGCATTTGTGTTAGTGTTGAAAATCCACTTTTCGCACTTGTGTTGGTGCAGGAAACCACTTTTGCACTTGTACTAGTGTGGAAAAAACTCTTTTTGCACTTGTGATAGTGTTGAAAAACCACTTTTCGCACTTGTGTTAGTGTTGAAAAACCATTTTTCACACTTGTGTTGGTGCAGGAAACCATTTTTGCACTTGTATTAGTGTGGAAAAACCACTTTTCGCACTTGTGTTAGTGTTGAAAAACCACTTTTTGCACTTGTGTTAGTGTTGAAAAACCACTTTTCGCACTTGTGTTGGTGCAGGAAACCACTTTTGCACTTGTATTCGTGTGGAAAAACCACTTTTCGCACTTGTGTTAGTGTTGAAAAACCACTTTTCGCACTTGTGTTAGTGTTGAAAAACCACTTATCGCACTTCTGTTGGTGCAGGAAACCACTTTTGCACTTGTATTAGTGTGGAAAAACCAGTTTTCGCATTTGTGTTAGTGTTGAAAAACCACTTTTTGCACTTGTGTTAGTGTTGAAAATCCACTTTTCGCACTTGTGTTGGTGCAGGAAACCACTTTTGCACTTGTATTAGTGTGGAAAAAACACTTTTCGCACTTGTGTTAGTGTTGAAAAACCACTTTTCGCACTTGTGTTAGTGTTGAAAAACCACTTTTCGCACTTCTGTTGGTGCAGGAAACCACTTTTGCACTTGTATTAGTGTGGAAAAACCAGTTTTCGCACTTGTGTTAGTGTTGAAAAACCACTTTTTGCACTTGTGTTAGTGTTGAAAATCCACTTTTAGCACTTGTGTTGGTGCAGGAAACCACTTTTGCACTTGTATTAGTGTGGAAAAAACACTTTATGCACTTGTGATAGTGTTGAAAAACCACTTTTCGCACTTGTGTTAGTGTTGAAAAACCACTATTCGCACTTGTGTTAGTGTTGAAAAACCACTTTTCGCACTTGTGTTGGTGCAGGAAACTACTTTTGCACTTGTATTAGTGTGGAAAAAACACTTTTCGCACTTGTGTTAGTGTTGAAAAACCACTTTTCGCACTTGTGTTAGTGTTGAAAAACCACTTTTCCTACTTGTGTTAGTGTTGAAAAACCACTTTTCGCACTTGTGTTGGTGCAGGAAACCACTTTTGCACTGGTACTAGTGTGGGAAAAACACTTTTTGCACTTGTGATAGTGTTGAAAAACCACTTTTCGCACTTGTGTTAGTGTTGAAAAACCACTTTTCGCACATGTGTTAGTGTTGAAAAACCACTTTTCGCACTTGTGTTAGTGTTGAAAAACCACTTTTCGCACTTGTGTTCGTGCAGGAAACCACTTTTGCACTTGTATTAGTGTGGAAAAAACACTTTTTGCACTTGTGATAGTGTTGAAAAACCACTTTTCGCACTTGTGTTAGTGTTGAAAAACCACTTTTCGCACTTGTGTTGGTGCAGGAAACCACTTTTGCACTTGTACTAGTGTGGAAAAAACACTTTTTGCACTTGTGATAGTGTTGAAAAACCACTTTTCACACTTGTGTTAGTGTTGAAAAACCACTTTTCACACTTGTGTTGGTGCAGGAAACCACTTTTGCACTTGTATTAGTGTGGAAAAACCACTTTTCGCACTTGTGTTAGTGTTGAAAACCCACTTTTTGCACTTGTGTTAGTGTTGAAAATCCACTTTTCGCACTTGTGTTGGTGCAGGAAACCACTTTTGCACTTGTACTAGTGTGGAAAAAACTCTTTTTGCACTTGTGATAGTGTTGAAAAAGCACTTTTCGCACTTGTGTTAGTGTTGAAAAACCATTTTTCACACCTGTGTTGGTGCAGGAAACCACTTTTGCACTTGTATTAGTGTGGAAAAGCCACTTTTCGCACTTGTGTTAGTGTTGAAAAACCACTTTTCGCACTTGTGTTAGTGTTGAAAAACCACTTTTCGCACTTGTGTTGGTGCAGGAAACCACTTTTGCACTTGTATTCGTGTGGAAAAACCACTTTTCGCACTTGTGTTAGTGTTGAAAAACCACTTTTCGCACTTGTGGTAGTGTTGAAAAACCACTTTTCGCACTTGTGTTGGTGCAGGAAACCACTTTTGCACTTGTATTAGTGTGGAAAAACCACTTTTCGCACTTGTGTTAGTGTTGAAAAACCACTTTTTGCACTTGTGTTAGTGTTGAAAATCCACTTTTCGCACTTGTGTTGGTGCAGGAAACCACTTTTGCACTTGTATTAGTGTGGAAAAAACACTTTTTGCACTTGTGATAGTGTTGAAAAACCACTGTTCGCACTTGTGTTAGTGTTGAAAACCACTTTTCGCACTTGTGTTAGTGTTGAAAAACCATTTTTCGCACTTGTGTTGGTGCAGGAAACCACTTTTGCACTTGTATTAGTGTGGAAAAAACACTTTTCGCACTTGTGTTAGTGTTGAAAAACCACTTTTCGCACTTGTGTTAGTGTTGAAAAACCACTTTTCCCACTTGTGTTAGTGTTGAAAAACCACTTTTCGCACTTGTGTTGGTGCAGGAAACCACTTTTGCACTTGTATTAGTGTGGAAAAACCACTTTTCGCACTTGTGTTAGTGTTGAAAAACCACTTTTCGCACTTGTGTTAGTGTTGAAAAACCACTTTTCGCACTTGTGTTGGTGCAGGAAACCACTTTTGCACTTGTATTAGTGTGGAAAAACCACTTTTCACACTTGTGTTAGTGTTGAAAAACCACTTTTCGCACTTGTGTTAGTGTTGAAAAACCACTTTTCGCACTTGTGTTAGTGTTGAAAAACCACTTTTCGCACTTGTGTTGGTGCAGGAAACCACTTTTGCACTTGTATTAGTGTGGAAAAACCACTTTTTGCACTTGTGTTAGTGTTGAAATACCACTTTTCGCACTTGTGTTGGTGCAGGAAACCACTTTTGCACTTGTACTAGTGTGGAAAAAACACTTTTTGCACTTGTGATAGTGTTGAAAAACCACTTTTCGCACTTGTGTTAGTGTTGAAAAACCACTTTTCGCACATGTGTTAGTGTTGAAAAACCACTTTTTGCACTTGTGTTAGTGTTGAAAAACCACTTTTCGCACTTGTGTTGGTGCAGGAAACCACTTTTGCACTTGTATTAGTGTGGAAAAAACACTTTTTGCACTTGTGATAGTGTTGAAAAACCACTTTTCGCACTTGTGTTAGTGTTGAAAAACCACTTTTCGCACTTGTGTTGGTGCAGGAAACCACTTTTGCACTTGTACTAGTGTGGAAAAAACACTTTTTGCACTTGTGATGGTGTTGAAAAACCACTTTTCGCACTTGTGTTAGTGTTGATAAACCACTTTTCACACTTGTGTTGGTGCAGGAAACCACTTTTGCACTTGTATTAGTGTGGAAAAACCACTTTTCGCACTTGTGTTAGTGTTGAAAAACCACTTTTCGCACTTGTGTTAGTGTTGAAAAACCACTTTTCGCACTTGTGTTGGTGCAGGAAACCACTTTTGCACTTGTATTCGTGTGGAAAAACCACTTTTCGCACTTGTGTTATTGTTGAAAAACCACTTTTCGCACTTGTGTTAGTGTTGAAAAACCACTTTTCGTACTTGTGTTAGTGTTGAAAAACCACTTTTCGCACTTGTGTTAGTGTTGAAAAACCACTTTTCGCACTTGTGTTAGTGTTGAAAAACCACTTTTCGCACTTGTGTTGGTGCAGGAAACCACTTTTGCACTTGTATTCGTGTGGAAAAACCACTTTTCGCACTTGTGTTAGTGTTGAAAAACCACTTTTCGCACTTTTGTTAGTGTTGAAAAACCACTTTTCGCACTTGTGTTGGTGCAGGAAACCACTTTTGCACTTGTATTAGTGTGGAAAAACCACTTTTCGCACTTGTGTTAGTGTTGAAAAACCACTTTTCGCACTTGTGTTAGTGTTGAAAAACCACTTTTCGCACTTGTGTTGGTGCAGGAAACTACTTTTGCACTTGTATTCGTGTGGAAAAACCACTTTTCGCACTTGTGTTATTGTTGAAAAACCACTTTTCGCACTTGTGTTAGTGTTGAAAAACCACTTTTCGCACTTGTGTTAGTGTTGAAAAACCACTTTTCGCACTTGTGTTAGTGTTGAAAAACCACTTTTCGCACTTGTGTTGGTGCAGGAAACCACTTTTGCACTTGTATTAGTGTGGAAAAACCGCTTTTCGCACTTGTGTTAGTGTTGAAAAACCACTTTTCGCACTTGTGTTGGTGCAGGAAACCACTTTTGCACTTGTACTAGTGTGGAAAAAACACTTTTTGCACTTGTGATAGTGTTGAAAAACCACTTTTCGCACTTGTGTTAGTGTTGAAAAACCACTTTTCGCACTTGTGTTAGTGTTGAAAAACCACTTTTCGCACTTGTGTTGGTGCAGGAAACCACTTTTGCACTTGTACTAGTGTGGAAAAAACACTTTTTGCACTTGTGATAGTGTTGAAAAACCACTTTTCGCACTTGTGTTAGTGTTGAAAAACCACTTTTCGCACATGTGTTAGTGTTGAAAAACCACTTTTCGCACTTGTGTTAGTGTTGAAAAACCACTTTTCGCACTTGCGTTGGTGCAGGAAACCACTTTTGCACTTGTATTAGTGTGGAAAAACCACTTTTCGCACTTGTGTTAGTGTTGAAAAACCACTTTTGCACTTGTGTTAGTGTTGAAAAACCACTTTTCGCACTTGTGTTGGTGCAGGAAACCACTTTTGCACTTGTATTAGTGTGGAAAAAACACTTTTCGCACTTGTGTTAGT